>NC_134485.1:202211960-202362817 GCF_040206685.1 Ascaphus truei | reverse complement strand
CTGGAACCTTTGACCTCCTGGGAATATGAGCCTGGGCTTCTGTGATCTTATCCAAGATGTCAAATGCGGAAATTATGCAGTTAGAAGGTAAAATAGTATCTGTAACCTTGTCGGACTTCTCTTCTGTAGAGAACTGACGTGAAAGTGCGTCAGCCTTGACATTCTTGGTGCCTGGAATGTATGAGATCATATAGTTGAAACGGGGGGGGGGGTGAAGAACCCAGCGAGCTTTGCGGGATCCCAGGTGGCAGGTGTAAGGACGCCACATCTCCTACCTCCCGTGGCTCCCGCTCCTCAGCCCTGGCGCTTGTCTCCCCCGCCGCTGAGGCACCCAGCATCTGCCCTCGGTTCGCCTCCTCTCTCCCTCCTGTTGGACGTGCGTGCCGCCGGGGCAGACCCACGTGGACGCCGATGCCTGCGGCTTACCTCCCTTGCGTACTTCCGCTTCTTCCGCCTCCACGCTCGCAAATATGGCCACCTCCACTGCCGCCAATGATATAGTTTCTCTCACACCTGTCCTGCATCCAGCCTCAGCCTATCAGTGCTCTACCTACATCTGACCTCATTGCTGGTAGTTCCCATTGGTCCCTCTCGGTATATAGTGCTACCAGCCCAGAGCTGATTGCTGAGCATACTCAGTCTCTGGTTGTGCTTGCTACAAGCTACTATGCAGTCTGCTCTTGTCATTCTGTTACAGACCCTTGCTTTGATTCCGGACTCCTGACCTCTGGCACCTTTGAACCCCGGCTTGCTCTACGGACCTCTACATTCTCCTCTCCTCGACCCTTGCTTTGGACTTCGACTACTCTTGATCTCTCCGACCCTGACTCTGGCAAGTACCTCTACGATTCTACACTCTCCTGCCCTGTCCCAGGCTATCCATCACTTCTCTGCTTACCGGACCCGCTCACGCGGCGGTAGGGCGGTGGTTTACCTGTATCCCCACCTTGGCCTCGCGGTCCAGTCCGTTTTGTGGTGAGCACTCCTATACTCCCGTGACATTATGCTCAGCCCAACAGCCCTGGACTCCGCCGAGGTGGGTCGACGCTTACACGAACATGATGACCTATTCAAAGAAGTAGAGACTTTCCTCTCTCAAAATAATCAGCGAATGGAATTGCTCCAAAATTCCCTAGGCACCCTCTCCTGACACTGCTGCCGCTCCTTCTGCTCCTCCTTTCTCCCCGTCGGTACTCCAAGCGGTATCTTCTCGCCTACCCACTCCTAACCGCTACGCTAGGGAGCGGCATCTGATCAGAGGAGGTGTGAACCCGGCGGGCAGGGTGATCAGTGGGTGCGGCGGCCTTACTCGGGACCGGTAAGGGGGGGACACACCATGGGGGACGTGTCCCCTGATCCCTTACAGTAGTGTAGTTACATCACAAGAACACACAAAGCTCTGAGTGACATTTAAAAGTATAATTTACAAATAAAACCTGTCATGGTGAAGCGGAATCAGAGTACAAAGATATTGTGCATAACATGTTTCTATATGTGTAGCTTGTAAAATTTATTTTTATTATTCAGGTGATGCAGGATAAGGGAGGCAGGTCTGGCATCTCACACCCATAGCCTTTATAGTTGTGAGTCTAGCATAGTACAGGTATAATGAGGTATATGTTAGTTTTTGTGAGAAAAAATGTGTGTACTACAGTAGTGTACACCCACCTGTCTTTCCCACTCATTTCATTACTGTTTCCCCAGAATCATTCACTGTTTAAGTGATCAGCATCAAGTTAGCCTTTATATTGATGAATTATGTGAAATGCATTTAAATAAATGCTATTACTTAATATAATAGTTATGATGCTGTATAATATGATTGAATTATTATAATCAGGGGTGCAGTATTGCTTTGAAATGTCATGCGCAGTTGCGCCGGTGCCCTACCATTTCCCCTAAAAATGCAGACTGATAGCTTGCACATATAATGGATCCTTGTCAGTTGTTTGAGTGGAAGTTGCTTGGTCTCCACCCAAACTAATATGACATACTGAATATAAGAGGGTATTTGGAGTTGAACAAAAGTCCTCTTGAGTTTGTGTGATTAAGGGCCTCATGCAGTAAGCCCCGATACAACATTTTCGGCAAGAATTGCGAAAAGGCTTTTTTTTGGCGATTTGCCCTCGCTGTATTGAGTAAGGGCCGAATCCTTCCGATCCCTGCCGAAGCACTGCGAAAGCAAAGCTGCCGATGAGCCTGTGCCGATACAGCCTGGCTCCCGATAAGGCCTTTTCTGCCGATAGATGTTTGCAGCTGAGAGAGACAAGCCGCTCTCTCAGCGCAAACATCGGCAACAAATAAAGTATTTAAAAACAACTTTTACTGATAGTGTACATGTGCAGGGGGTCTTCGGAGCTGAAGCGTGTTGGTTTCAGCTCCGGGGACCCCCTGCTCCCCGAGATACAGGCCCCTTTATGAGGTGCCGGTATCCCTCTGCGTTTAAAGGTCCTGATCACGTGACTGTGACCTGTAAACAAAGCAGAGGGATACCGGCACCCCAAAAGGGGCCTGTATCTCGGGGAGCACGGGGTCCCCGGAGCTGAAACCAACGCGGTTCTGCTCCGGAGACCCTCTACATATCTACACTATCAGTAAAAAACACACATCAATAAAGACTCGTTCCTTACCTTGGCGGCTATGTGCTACGGTAATGAAGTAGCATGAATGTATTTTTAATAATACTGTACAGTGAGCAGGGGGTTCCCTGAGCTGAACCACATTGATTTGTGGAGCAGTGACCCCCTGCTTCCCGAGTTACAGGCCCCGGTATGTGTCATCGGGTGGCAGTGTTGCCGCCATGTTGCGTCCCCGCAACAAATATGGCGTCCACACTGTAACCGATGGCCCAAACCGGGGCCTGTAACTCGGGAAGCAGGGGGTCTCTGAGCCACAAATAAATGCGCTTCAGCTCAGGGGGCCTCCTGCTCCCGCACAATATTATAAAAATACATTAATGCTGCTTCATTACCACAGCGGATAGCCGCTAAGGCAATGAAGGGGTTAACGCATAGTAGCATGTTTATTGGGGACAAATGCCCACAATAAACATAGCAGCAATACACAACATACAATACAGTAATGGGCAACAGTACTATTATCCACAAATGGATAATAGTGCAGTTGTCCATTTACAATACATACACACCAATAAAGACATTAAATACATGTAGCACTCACCCATGTGCGGCTGCCACGATGAAGGCCATCCTCTTCTTCATCCTGCCCATGCCCCATCCGCTTCTGCAAAACAGACACAAGAATTAAAACATCCAATGTAATGTCCCCTAACCCCTTAATCACCATAGCGGTTATTAACCGCTACAGTCATTAAGGGGTTAACCCACCATCACCCACATACCCTCCCCCACTAACCCTCCCACCCCTGAGGCCTACCCACCCTCACCCACTACCCACAGGGGAATCCTACCAAATACCCTTGGGGCCAATACCCCCTCCCCCAGCACATACAGTACAATAATGAGCCAAATAAATATTATCCACATAGGTATAATACATTATTTGGCCATTATTAAACACATTGAATACGGTAATAAAGTGAATTAAATTGTACTAACCTCATCAATAAGAAGTCTCCATCGCCAGCATCATCCTTGGGGTCCGTTGCCAAAATAATAAATAGCCAAAACATCTCAATACCAGTAACATAACAATGAACCCCTTAATCACCTTATCGGGTACTAACCTGAAAGATAATTAAGGGGTGAAGCCATCCTGCAATGCCAACAACACTTATGCATAACATCCTCAATGATTTAAAAACCAATTGCCTAACCAAATCCCATTTAATCATTCAATCTGAAGGCTCACATGCCTCTTAAAACATTGCGTTTACAGTGTATACATGTAGCATAACATGTAAAGTACATGTACACGCTGCAAATCAAGGTTAACAATACAATAATCCCACTCAAATCGCCATACATCACAAGAAGTATATTATTTAATCCAATAAACTCACCATCAATGAATTAACACACATCAATTACATCCCTAAACAATTAAAATACCATCCATACCAATTACACAATGAACTAAAGCTATCGTAACAGAGAACCACTTCAAAACATAGAAAAAAGTACACCAACAATTACAATATACTAAAGCAAGGCTTTCCATAACCTACTGTACGGCCTAGAAGCCCAAAACTTACATCTCTCTAATAATAAAATACATTTACCACACATCTATGCATAGCCACAATGATTAACAATACAGAATATCAAGCTTTAACAACAGTATCATTTCTTACCCTGTATATATATCTGTAGACATACATACATACATACATACAGTGGCAACAAATGATATGCATTTTAAAAAATGAACACATGAAAAAGCAAAAAAAAACACAGTTACATTCAATACATTTCTTTCTTTAACTTACCATTACTTGCCCCCACCGACTCCCGTTGATCAGCTTACTCACGAACCAATCCACGAACCAATCCACGAACCAATCCACGAACCAATCCACGAACCAATCCATGAACCAATCCACGACACAATCCAGGAACAGGAAACCATGAAATAAAAAAGCATTACAAATTAAACATTAAAATAATAAAACATGACAATCAAGGGTTGTTCTAGTTTTAATCCATGTGAATCTGTATTAAAATACCTTGTTCCGGGGTCTTCTTGCCGTCCGGTGCCACGCCCAGGTCTTCAATCTTCAGGAAGAGGTCCGTCCTCCTCGGCGTCTGTCTTCAAAATGAGACGCCATAGGCTTTTAAAGGCCTATGACGTCACATTTGCCTTTAAGAAAACGTCATGAAAAGACACATGGCCGGACTCACATGGTACGGCAGCCAATCAGAGCATGGGAACTCCATCCCTACTCTGATTGGTTCAAGTACCATGTGAGTCCGGCCATGTGTCTTTTCATGACGTTTTCTTAAAGGCAATTGAAGCAAAGCCATTCTGATTGGCTGTGCTGTCATTGCCTTTAAGTGACGTCATCAATTTTTTTTACATCGGCCAAAACACATGGTTTTCACGGCCCAATCAGGGCCGTGGGAACCATATGACGACAAATGTGACGTCATAGGCCTTTAAAAGCCTATGGCGTCTCATTTTGAAGACAGACGCGGAGGAGGAGGGACCTCCTCCTGAAGATTGAAGACCTGGGCGTGGCACCGGACGGCAAGAAGACCCCGGAACAAGGTATTTTAATACAGATTCACATGGATTAAAACTAGAACAACCCTTGATTGTCATGTTTTATTATTTTAATGTTTAATTTGTAATGCTTTTTTATTTCATGGTTTCCTGTTCCTGGATTGTGTCGTGGATTGGTTCGTGGATTGGTTCGTGGATTGGTTCGTGAGTAAGCTGATCAACGGGAGTCGGTGGGGGCAAGTAATGGTAAGTTAAAGAAAGAAATGTATTGAATGTAACTGTGTTTTTTTTTGCTTTTTCATGTGTTCATTTTTTAAAATGCATATCATTTGTTGCCACTGTATGTATGTATGTATGTATGTCTACAGATATATATACAGGGTAAGAAATGATACTGTTGTTAAAGCTTGATATTCTGTATTGTTAATCATTGTGGCTATGCATAGATGTGTGGTAAATGTATTTTATTATTAGAGAGATGTAAGTTTTGGGCTTCTAGGCCGTACAGTAGGTTATGGAAAGCCTTGCTTTAGTATATTGTAATTGTTGGTGTACTTTTTTCTATGTTTTGAAGTGGTTCTCTGTTACGATAGCTTTAGTTCATTGTGTAATTGGTATGGATGGTATTTTAATTGTTTAGGGATGTAATTGATGTGTGTTAATTCATTGATGGTGAGTTAATTGGATTAAATAATATACTTCTTGTGATGTATGGCGATTTGAGTGGGATTATTGTATTGTTAACCTTGATTTGCAGCGTGTACATGTACTTTACATGTTATGCTACATGTATACACTGTAAACGCAATGTTTTAAGAGGCATGTGAGCCTTCAGATTGAATGATTAAATGGGATTTGGTTAGGCAATTGGTTTTTAAATCATTGAGGATGTTATGCATAAGTGTTGTTGGCATTGCAGGATGGCTTCACCCCTTAATTACCTTTCAGGTTAGTACCCGATAAGGTGATTAAGGGGTTCATTGTTATGTTACTGGTATTGAGATGTTTTGGCTATTTATTATTTTGGCAACGGACCCCAAGGATGATGCTGGCGATGGAGACTTCTTATTGATGAGGTTAGTACAATTTAATTCACTTTATTACCGTATTCAATGTGTTTAATAATGGCCAAATAATGTATTATACCTATGTGGATAATATTTATTTGGCTCATTATTGTACTGTATGTGCTGGGGGAGGGGGTATTGGCCCCAAGGGTATTTGGTAGGACTCCCCTGTGGGTAGTGGGTGAGGGTGGGTAGGCCTCAGGGGTGGGAGGGTTAGTGGGGGAGGGTATGTGGGTGATGGTGGGTTAACCCCTTAATGACTGTAGCGGTTAATAACCGCTATGGTGATTAAGGGGTTAGAGGACATTACATTGGATGTTTTAATTCTTGTGTCTGTTTTGCAGAAGCGGATGGGGCATGGGCAGGATGAAGAAGAGGATGGCCTTCATCGTGGCAGCCGCACATGGGTGAGTGCTACATGTATTTAATGTCTTTATTGGTGTGTATGTATTGTAAATGGACAACTGCACTATTATCCATTTGTGGATAATAGTCATTGTGCACATTACTATACAGTATGTTAGGGGGGTATAGGTGTTGTTCGGGTTATATATATATATATATATATATATATATATATATATATATATATATTTATATATATATATATTGTGACATAGTCCAAAGATGTTAGGCAGCTTTCTGCCCCATTTTAGAGCAGAAAGTGCAGGAATAGTTACAAATGATCCGTTCCACAGCTTCCCATTACCTCAGGCAGCTGGATGGAAAATCCAGACCACAGATTACAGTGGCTCTAGTTCTCCCTCACCTGCTCTTCTAATCACATGCACAGGTATTTAGACCAGAGAGGTTTTGCATTTCACTCTCTCTCCTTGGAGCCTGGGGGCTGGGGGTGTCGCTACTCTCCTGCATCCAGTATCGAGGTTGACGGCCTCTCCACGTATGACAGTACCAGAGGATTTGCCTGGACTCCACGAACAGATAAGACAAAACAAATGATTACTGCTGTTGCTAAAAGACTGTGCTGTATCTTGTGTCCCTAAATGAGAGAGCATTGTTTTAAGCTGGGGAACCAGTTTAGTTGGCCAGCAGCTGTTAGAGAGACTGATTCTGATGTGTAGTTAGATCCCTGAAAGGGATAGGATTTGCTTATATGATTTTGGTTTCTTTTTACTTGAAATAACAGTGTGGGAAATATTGTAACACTGAAATGTGTGAACTGCTGAATGAAAGTATCTGAGTACCTCTAACCTACACATGTTAAAGCTGCAGTACCTTACTTGGATGAAAATAAAGCAGGCAGAAGCCTGAGTTAAGCAGCATAATACTTTGCATGATCCTGTTTGTTGTATAATTAACCCTAGAAGACTGTGTCGGGAAGAACCCAGACAGACGTCAGCACTACAAAAGAGGGGCGTTTGTCACATATGGTGGAGAATGCGGGTCGACACTAAAAAGTCTGTGGGTTTGCAAATAAATGCGGGGGTTTAAAATGGCCGCCGAGCTGAACTAAAGTACAGATGCTATGAGTGAAGTCTGTCCCAATGTGTATATCAGTTGTGCTTCTAGCATACACAGAGAATGTGCGAAGTGTGGATGCAATAGCACCCTGAACCCAAACAGAAAACCAAAATGTTTTGCTGAAGAAAAAAAAAAAAAAAAAATTGCATCTAGCAAGTGCTGTTTGTAAAGCTAATGCATTTTGCTGAAGTGAGTGAAATTGCATCTAGCAAGTGCTGTTTGTAAAGCTAATGCATTTTGCTGAAGTGAGTGAATTTGCAGCTAGCAAGTGCTGTATGCAAGTTGCTGAAGGGAGTGAAATTGCAGCTAGCAAATTGTTCCTGCCGGGTTTCTAAAATGGCCGACGTGAAATGTTTATTTTGTAATGTACATAATCATGAAAAACAGTGTCCCTTCAGGCCATACGATGATGATGATGATGATGATGATGATGATGACGACTCGTATGTGGCCCCTGGAGGAGAGCCGTACCCACAGATGAATTTAGTATGCTGGGCCTGTCATAAAGTAGGTCACATGGAAGATGTGTGCCCCAAAATTTTCAAAGACAAACAGCTGCAAAAGCAAGCAACGCCCTATGTGTGCAAGCAAGATGTGGAAGCTGATACCAGTGAGCGTGTGCCCAGTACCACTGATATCTCTGGAGCTAATAAAGCAAAAAGAAAGAAGAAGAAAAAGAAAACTGTCCCTCAAGTCACAGGGGAAGTGACCGAGCCACTTGAACCTGCGCTGTCAGGACATGCGTCAGAAAGGCGCTGAGATGTGCTGCAGACCGGAGTGATCGGCAGAATTGTCACGGGAACAGTGGCAAAGGAAAAGGAGGAGCAAAGGGAAGCTGAATCCTTGAACCAGGATAAAGAGGCTTTGGTTTCTGCACTCCAAGCTGCCCGCCATAATTATGAAGTCCTGTGGCAGGATTTGGTGAAGGAGCGAGAATGTTGGAAGAAGGAGCAAGAATCTAACAATAAGGTGCGAGAAGCGAACGCCGAGTTACAGAGGTGTATACTTCCAGCTTTACAAGAGCACGAGGCTTTGAAGAAAACAGAGTCTCTCTTACGGAGTGAGCTGGAAGAGGTGACGACTAGTCTGGAAAAGGCCAACACTGTAATTGTCACCATGGATGAAAAACAGATTAAGTCTGACAAATTGATTGCTATCCTAAATCAGAAATACGGGAAGGCTCTACAAGAGGTTCATGCGCTCAGCACAGAGGTGCAACACTTGCGCCTGGAGGGCCACGGTCTGAACACAGAGCTGGGAATGTTGAAGCAAACCCATGAGATTGCCCTAAGTGAGTTAGAGACTGTAAAGCAAGAAAATGAGACTCTGAAATTGGAAAATTCAGATTTGACTGACCAAGCAGAAAAAATAAAGAAACAGTTGACTCAGGAAAAATTAGAAGTTCAGGAAGCACTGATGCACACTCAGAGCCAGCACCAGGAAGAAATGGACGCTCTGAGAACAGAATTGCGAGATGTATGCACAAAACAGAATTCTCTCGTGGAGGAACTTAACATTTTGAAAAAGGAGAAAAGCATTAGAATAATTCAGAAGCACTGCAAAGCTCTTATCCAAGGAAGAAGGGAAAGAGAAAATTATCAGCGTAAACGCGCCGCAACTATCATCCTACAGGCTGCCTACAGAGGGATGAAAATTCGTGTGTTCAATCACCGGAATAAAGCAGCCTGTGTTCTTCAATCATTCTACCGTGCCCGCATGGTACGAAACAGGTTCCTCATTATGAAAGGAGCAACTATAAAAATCCAGTCTCTGACTAGGATGACACAGAACAGGATTCGCTATCAAACCCTGAGAAATGCGTCACTGGTTATCCAGCGGTACTTCCGCCTGAATAAATGTAGACCTCAGGAAAGAGAGGTCCAAGACTACATGCCTGCCGGCTGCAAAGGTAAAATGCCACAGGGTACAGCCGGAGTTAGTGAGAGCCCCATCAAGGTGAAGGTGCTCCAGGTAGTCAGTGCTTCATCTTCTAAGTACCATATAATTGCCCCAAAGGAAAAATCCCAAATCTCTGAGAGTGATGGTTGTGAGAAAATACATGGCAGTAAGAAGTACCTTAAAGGTTCAAAGGTCGCAAATCAAAAGCGACGAAGGTCAACGCTGGCCTTGAATTTTTCTGGATCTCGCCACTCTGGGCCACAATATAAAGACAAAGACTATCCGGGCCCAGAGTTCCGTCAGAAGCTAAAGAAACAGTCCAGTCATTTGCAGTTTGCAGCGGCCTATGAAATAAAGTCAGGAAATGTAATGGACTGGAAGTCAAAGAAAAAAAAAAAAAATGTGTTTGGGGAATTGACCGATATTTTTTTGTTATTACACGTGTGGACTATGTCACGGACACTTAACTATGCAAATAAGCTATTGTAGTTAAGGTATATTAGGCCTCTAGAATAAGCATTTTGTCAAGGGTACAGTGTTATATTGGTTCTCTGTGTTGAAAATGTAGCTAAACTACAAATTAATATACAGGGTTGATGGCCCTTTTAGTTGGTAAATTATATAATGAAGTTCATATTCGTGTCATGTGAATACTTAATGTTGTACTGAGGAGTTAGCTCAAGTATTTCAGGTAGGACGCTCACCCCAGTGAGGTCCATGGCCGCTCACCCCAGTAGGTGTGAGCTGGGGAGGGGGATATGTGACATAGTCCAAAGATGTTAGGCAGCTTTCTGCCCCATTTTAGAGCAGAAAGTGCAGGAATAGTTACAAATGATCCGTTCCACAGCTTCCCATTACCTCAGGCAGCTGGATGGAAAATCCAGACCACAGATTACAGTGGCTCTAGTTCTCCCTCACCTGCTCTTCTAATCACATGCACAGGTATTTAGAGCAGAGAGGTTTTGCATTTCACTCTCTCTCCTTGGAGCCTGGGGGCTGGGGGTGTCGCTACTCTCCTGCATCCAGTATCGAGGTTGACGGCCTCTCCACGTATGACAGTACCAGAGGATTTGCCTGGACTCCACGAACAGATAAGACAAAACAAATGATTACTGCTGTTGCTAAAAGACTGTGCTGTATCTTGTGTCCCTAAATGAGAGAGCATTGTTTTAAGCTGGGGAACCAGTTTAGTAGGCCAGCAGCTGTTAGAGAGACTGATTCTGATGTGTAGTTAGATCCCTGAAAGGGATAGGATTTGCTTATATGATTTTGGTTTCTTTTTACTTGAAATAACAGTGTGGGAAATATTGTAACACTGAAATGTGTGAACTGCTGAATGAAAGTATCTGAGTACCTCTAACCTACACATGTTAAAGCTGCAGTACCTTACTTGGATGAAAATAAAGCAGGCAGAAGCCTGAGTTAAGCAGCATAATACTTTGCATGATCCTGTTTGTTGTATAATTAACCCTAGAAGACTGTGTCGGGAAGAACCCAGACAGACGTCAGCACTACAAAAGAGGGGCGTTTGTCACAATATATATATATATATATATATATATATTTCTTTAATTATTTATTTATTTAGTTATTGTGGGGCTGGGGTGTGTATTTTTTTAATATTGTGGGTAGTGGGGGTGGGTGAAGGGGGTATTAGCCCCAACGGAGGTTGTTTAGGGCTTGCGGGTGGGTAGCGGGAGGCCTTAACCCCTTCAGGACCGTAGCGGTATTAACTGCTACGGTCGTGAAGGGGTTAAGTGCCCCCGCAACTCCCCCGCAAGTCCTAAACTCACACCCAGGGCCAAATACCCCCTTCACCCACCCCCGCTACCCACAATAACGCTGGCACGGTGGGTTAACCCCTTCATTAGCCGCGGTTAGCCGCTAAGGTAATGAAGTGGCTTTTAAATGCCTTTTTCCTGCCTCGGATGCATGCCGGGGGTCTCCGGTGCGGGTATCAGCTCCGGAGACCCCCGGCATCAATCACAGGCAGGAAAAAGGGGCTGATTTTTTCTAAGTGTCGCCCTTGCCAATGCTTCTCCTCCAGCAAGTTGCCAACTTTAGTTGGCGGGACGGATTGGCCATAAAATCTCCAATCTGGCCTGCCGATCAGCACCGAAAAGCTGATCAGGGCTTACTGAAATCAGCCGGGATAAAAAAGTCCCAATAAGTGGCTTATCGGCAGCCGGGTGACGAAATTTTTTTTTTCGGAAGAAAAGTTGCCGATAATTCCCACTTATCGGGGCTTACTGAATCTGGAAGGGAAAAAATGGCGAAAAACGCCTTATCGGGGCTTACTGCATGAGGCCCTAAATCCTATAAGGTTGTTACTTGATGCTGCCCCAAATGAGAAACCTCAGGAGAAAGAAAAGAATGTGAAGGGCGCAATCCACATAATACTTTTATAAAATGTAAATCTTAAATATACATAAACAATACAATGTGCACTCACATAAAAAATAACAAAGGTATAATCGCCTGATTTAAAAGCTCTTAAGCTCTCAAGCCTCCTGCACTTGCTGTTGGGAGTGTTTTCCCTGGGTGCAATTGGTATTTTATCTGTTAGATCCATTGAGATCTTATTACATTTTTACATCACTAATCCCTGTGCGCTGTGTGCATTTCTTTTCGTTTGTTTTGAGTTATACCCTTAGGGGTTAACTCATTTTAGGATATTGTGGGGAGTGACTCCATGCACCTAGCAGCAAAGGGATTGCTCTTGCAGATACAAGTGTTAGGAATCCGATTTCTCAGCGCCGTCCGCGCAACACACAGGATACCCTCAGGGAGACTCAGGGCGCGCAGCGCAACACCCGCCTACCAGCCTCCACATTCGTGGGCCGTCAGCTCCTCCGTCACCGCAGGGTCGCTTCCCTCAGCGGTCCCGCCGCTCCCCCTCCTCAGTGGGAGGCGCGGTCCCTCCGTCCCGTGCGCACACTTGCGTCCTCCTCCAATGCTGGTTGCGTGCACACGCAATTTAGAGAGCACGCGCCCAGCATTCGTTCTTCAGCTTCCACCCCTGCAGTAAGGCTCCGCCCCCGTACACCGTGCAGGCTCACTCAGAGTACTACAAGTGCTCACCTGGGTTGTATCACCCGCACCAATCCTGAAAGGCTCCCTGCAGTCCTCCTGATCTGCCTCCATCCCTGATTGGTCAGCCCAGCCTTTTCAGGCATCTCTGAGCCCTCACTCATCGCTCGAGATAGTTTCTGTATGGAAGTTACTTGGTGTTCTCTTGGTGATTTTACAGGTTCTTACACCGCTCGTACGACTACCCCCTTTGGCTCCAGACCTCGGCTCTCCTCGGACTACTCTGGCATCCCACGATCACGACTTGGACTTCGACTCTCCTCATCTCTCCGCTCCCTGATCTCGGCAAGGCAACTACTATTCTACTTCTACACCCGGTACCGGCAAGTATTTTCTACCATGCATACATCTGGCCTGGCAACGCTAAACACCCCACTCCGGACACACACCCTTTGCTGCGAGTGCGTGTATTGCTACTTCCCCCTTCAGCACAGGGGACGGGTCTGGTCTGCGGGCAGCACCGGCGTAACAACAAGGCAGCACGAGCGTGGATTCTTGATTTGTGTTCATCATTTGATCAAGGATTCTTTCCGAGTTGTTTCAATAAGCACTGATTCTTGTACTCACTGTTAGAATTCCGCTGCATAGATCTGACTGACCATTTTATTTATTTTATATGATTGTATTGTTAAGTATACACCTGCCACACTTAATAGATCTGCCATTCACTTTTTGCCTGGGTTTTACCGGTGTACTGTTATGTCCATTGAAATGGCAGCGGCTGTGGCTGATCCATTTACTTGATCGTTTCTTAGCTGTTTGGAGAAAAGAAACAATAGGGAAATTCAGTTAGGTCTTGTGTATGCCGAGGAACACATTTTGGAAGAATTAGATGCAGATCTTCCCTCCAGGCTCTTGTCCCTGTCTAAATTGTTGGAACAGGAAAGTAGAGCACGGTGGTATATGACCACGCTAGAGGAGTACGTTAAGAAGAAAAGAATACCTTGTGGGTTAAGAATTATCAAAAATTCCACATATGGAACTAGTAACCCAGACTTTGTCATTGCATGGGAGGCAACATTGCTCTTTGGAGGTTATAAAGCTTTTGATAGAATAAAGGAAGAAAGAGCTGAAATATTTAGATTGTAAAATTGAAGATTAAGGAAGAGATCATTGCTTTACCAGTATTGGACATATTGCCCCAAATGGTTAAATTCTAAGATGAAAAAGTATGAAAACAGTATTATGATCATCAAGAATAAAAAATTCATAAGGGATAAAAACGATTACATCCTCAACAAACAAAAGAGTTGGAATATCAGGGATGTGAGTTGTACTCCTAATAAAAGATACTCGCATTCACCTAAACAAACAGGGTCTAATAAGGAAAATAAAAAGGAACATCAACAAGAGTCTGAGAAAAGAAAAATTCCAAAATTTAAAACCAATTCTAGTACTAATACAACAACTGTTATTTCAACACAATTTGCTGGAATTAGGTAATAGATTTCAAATGTTTGAGGATGTTAGTAGTGAAAGTGATACAGACCTGGGTAATTTTTTTTTCACAAGAAGGAAACAACAAAAAAAAAAGACCAAGTTGGGACTTGGAAAAAATCCCTCGATCCTGTTTCTACGAACGACACGGAAAAGATCTCTTTCAGAAGATGAAAGAGAGGAGGGGGAAAGCCCAACACAAAAAAGGGGAACCCAGAGCCAGAAACACTAGTAGCCAATGGAATGTTTAATCTTTCATCATTGAGTATTGACCACTCACTCTTTGAGGTATTGAAAAAGGGATTAACCTTTTCACCTACATGTGATACCAATGAATTTGACATGCACATTGATTTACAAAAAATTATAAGAAAATTGACCTTGCACAAACACTTTAATGGATCAAAAAATATTAATGTAATTCTTGACCAGTCAACAGTTGGTCAAAATGATCCAATGGCTAATTCAACAGATCTAAGGGATATTCAAAATCTTGAAGATCTCCTTAGAGAAAGTGAACCTGAGTTAATCAATAACAGCAATTATTTACAAACTGGGTATAAACCAAAGTCAATATTTTTCCATATTTTGCAAGGGGACAATATGTTGAGCTGTTTAGAAAACTAGTTGAATTAGAAATAAAGAAACTTTGCAATGTCTGTCGCAATAGATCTCTTTCGAACCTTTGTTTCAGTGAACAATGGAGCATTAAGACCCTTAAATTAAATACAAACATTACCATTAGATCGGCCGATAAGGGTGAAGGTATAGTGCTACAAGACACTGATAAGTATTGCTTAGAGGCTCAACGCATTTTGTCTGATGAGATTTCATATAAGAAATATCATCTGATCCCACAAAGGCGTTTAACAGTATGCTTAAGCAACATTTGGAGGGTGCACTGAATCAGGGTATTTTGACAAAATTAGAATTTGATTTTTTGTTTATATCAACACCAACAGTGCCAATATTTTATCAGATTCCTAAAATTCATAAATCCCTCACATCACCCCCCGGTCACTCTATTATTTCTGGCATCAATTCTTTTATATCCAATTTATCTATGTATTTAGATTTTTATCTGCAACCTTTGGTTTTGACACTCCCAATTACCTCAGGGACACCCCTGCGGTGTTGCAAGTAATTGATGACTTTGTTTGGAAGGAGGGGTATAGGCTGGCAACGTTGGATGTGCAAGCCTTATATACAAGTATCCCCCATTCGAAAGACTGTGAGGCTATCGATTATTTCTTTAAATGTAATCAAAGGCTACCAATGTCTCAAATTACATTTGTTATTGATTCCATCAAATTCATTTTGGGTCACAATTATTTTGATTCCGTATATTACTTACAGATTTTGGGCACTGCGATGGGGACAACATTTGCCCCATCATTTGCCAATCTTTATATGGGCCAATGGGAGCTCTTGCACGCTACAGGTATGTTTCCTCCACAACAAATTGTGGAGGAGTTATGTAGATGATATTTTCATTATTTGGGATGGTAGCGAGGCTACATATTCTGATTTTGTTTTACAATTGAATACCAATTAGTTCAATCTAAAATTCTGTGGTTCTAATAGTACTACTAGTGTCCAGTTTTTGGACCTAGAAGTCTTCATTGAAAATGAAGAAATTCATACAAAAACACATTTCAAGGAGACAAATGTCAATTCTTATCTGCACCCATCCAGCTACCATAATGAAAAATGGATAAGGAACATTCCCTTTAATCAATTCTTAAGACTTAAACCTAATAGTACAAATGAAAAATATTTTAACGAACAGGCATTGTTTCTTAAAGAAAGATTCATTAAAAAAGATTATAATGAGTTGTTGGTTGACGAATCATTGAACAGAGCAAAAAAAGTGGAAAGATCTTCTTTGCTCAAATATCAACCTAAATACAGTAGAATGGGAATCGAGTTAGAGTGAGTACCTTTCCGAGTGGAAAAGGAATTGATACGACAACTAATACAACAAATAATGTACCAATGTTTATTACACAATATAATAAGGCAAATGGGGCAATAAGAAAAGCCCTTTATAAATACAGGAAGATACTCAACCTCGATCCCATTATAGGTTCTCTTATTAAACCCAAACTTGATACTGTTTTTCGGAGAGCCCAAAACTTAGTGGTCTTCTAGCACCCGGCTTGTTAAAGAGATCAAAAAGGACCTAACACCATTCGGTCCATATTGAGAATAATAGGCAACCATAAGTGTTGCAGGTGTAAAGCATGTAAGCATATGAGGACGGAAAAGGAAGTCATGTCAACAGTTACATAGAAGTACCCAGTAAAAAATATCATTAATTGTCTGTCCACGTACGTTGTATATGTATTGCAATGCGGATGTGGCATCCAATTCATTGGTGAAACAAAAAGGGCACTTAAACTTGGCATACTCGAGCAATTAAGAAATATTAAAAATATTTTTAAGATTATGGATAAAGGTAAACCACTCACTTTAAAGATGTTCACAAATGTGACATTAGTACTTTAACCTTTAGAGGAATCTAATCAATTCCATATTCGGTTAGACAAGGGAATAAGGATCTATCATTACTCAAACGTGAGCAATTTTGGATTTATACATTTGGATCCAAATATCCATTTGGATTCAATGAATTGATAGAATTAACCCCTTTTTTAAATAATAGTCAACAAAGTAATATCTCAAGTAGAGTTGCTCAAGGTTATAACTGTGTTACTTTCTAATTAGGTCCTCGATACATGCTTGTTTATATGCATGTTATTATGGAATGGACATCCCAGCAAATTCACCCCAAGGTCAGGCCGTGCAATGCTCAGAGAAATTGCAAAATACCCAAGAGTTACAGCTCAGACTCTACAGGCCTCAGTTAGCATGTTAAATGTTAAAGTTCATGACAGTACAATTAGAAAAAGACTGAACAAGTATGGTTTGTTTGGAAGGGTTGCCAGGAGAAAGCCTCTTCTCTCTAAAAAGAGCATGGCAGCATGGCTTAGGTTTGTAAAGTTGCATCTGAACAAACCACAAGATTTCTGGCAGACGAAACCAAAATGGAGATGTTTGGCCATAATGCACAGCGCCACGTTTGGAAAAAAAACAAACACAGCATATCAGCACAAACACCTCATACCAACTGTCAAGCATGGTGGTGGAGGGGTGATGATTTGGGCTTGTTTTTCAGCCACAGGACCTGTGAACCTTGCAGTCATTGAGTCGACCATGAACACCTCTGTATACCAAAGTATTCTAGAGTCAAATGTGAGGCCACCTGTCCGACAGCTAAAGCTTGGCCGAAAGTGGGTCATGCAAGGTGTTGCAATGGCCCAGTCAAAGTCCAGACCTCAACCCGATTGAAATGCTGTGGCTGGATCTTAAGAGAGCTGTGCATAAACAAATGCCCATAAACCTCAATGAACTGATTCCTCAGAGGAAGTGGGCGCAGGTGCACGAAACACATAGGGAAGTTTTTTTAGAGCTGTTATTCTGTGAAGGAAGACGTGAGTGACGTGGCTGATACAGGTCTGAGACAGAAGGAGCGTTTACTCGGAAGGCCCGCCTCCTAGTGACGGAGCATCCGCCCCAGAGACGCGGGGAATCACAGGAAGGTTCACCGGCCACCTCCGCAGTAAGTCAACAGAACAATTGTTCCAGTCCAGCATCGACCTCCATTGCCTGCTTACATTTGGAATCTTGTGAGTAGGGTCCTGATTTTACCACACCTGGACCTGGCGATTTCTCAGTCATCTGGAATTTATGTTTTTTTATTCATTAAATTAGCTTTTATTCATTATTAGCCTTGCTATTTTTTGTCTTGTTTGTCTGTTTTTAGTGTCTTGTTTTGTTTGTCACCATCTGTTTTGGGCTCATATGTCAGCTTGTTCATCATCATTGGCATACTGCACCATAATATTGTTTGTGTTTTCTCCACATATTCCACGTTACACGGCGGGAGTCGTATTTCATCACCTCAATTTCCCTGATCTAAGAGGACACTATTGGGATATCCCTACTCACATCTTGGACTTTCCACTTATCCATTTGGGCTTGTAAGGCGCCGGTTTTCTTTCTTTATTGTGTACCTGATATCTGATTGTGCAAATCAGTATTCACCAGGCGGCCTAGCTTTACCCAATAGGGGTTCTTATATTGATTATATCATTCTAACATTATTTTTAGCGCTGATTATACACTGTCTTTTTTTCTTTTTATATATATCTCATTATCACTTTTTTTATTATGTATTCTGAGCTTATGTTTTCCGTTTTTCCAGTGGATTGATTGGCTAAGGCTTTGGTTAGGGCAGTTTTCATTGGCTGAGGGACGCTGTCCCCACCCTCCCCCTCCCACCTCTTCTTTCCCAGTTCTATGCTGGTCACGATTAGTATTAGCATATGGCACTGCCATTGGTTAGAGGTAGTATATTATGCGCGCGGACATTACCTCACGTGAGCCACCTGATGAAGTACGTAGTACGAAACGTGTCGTGTTCACGTGAGGCTGTCTCAGCGCACTTTCCAGTTGGTCAAGTCTGCACACTGGGAAGTCCCAGCAGTGATTCGAGCAGCCGGGTAGGAGCTGCAGTCCGGACTGTTTCATCAGCAGCTCCATCGGCATCCCGCTTGCCATTCTATGGTTAGTGTTGTACTCCCCTTCTGAGACTATTATTTTAACCTTGTCATCATGTATTAGTTATTCATGATTATTGGGGCTGTTTATTATTGTCTTTGCAGTCACTTCACCAGGTTAATACTTTATATGCATGTATGTATTATCACATTGTACAGTATATGCACCTTAACTTTGCATTGTTTTAAGTGAGTAGCGTATTTTATGATCACTGTGGGTTGATTAATCATTCACTTGTAGTAGATTTTCATCTTAAGTTGTACTTGTATTAACTTCACTGTTTCCACTGTTTGATTGCACTCTTTAGAGGAATACTGCTTTTGTAATTACTTAAGTAATTTCACTCATTTGTATTGGTTTGCACTTATGATTCATTTATTTCACATTGGGTGAATTCATTTGTGTTTGATTTTTTGTCATACCTATTGTTTATTTTGCAATTGGTATTTTAGCTTGCTACTGGAGAAAAGAGTCCTGGATCTTACCCTACATTACTTCAAGGATGGGAGCAGCTCCTTCACCGCAAAGCCGAGAGTGGGTGCATTCCCTATTGGCACTGCCTAATTTCTAAAAGTGTTGACTGTTACAACAGGACTCTTTTCTCCAGTGGCAATTTTTTTCTTCAACAACAAGCTTTGTCTTTCTAAGAGTGGTATTTGGTCAATTTGTATCCATTCTATATCTTTCTTTATGTATCGCTACAATATTGTGCTATGTGGCACCTTGTGTGCTTTTTATTTGATTTTGATATCATACATTTTATTAATCTTCTTTATACTATGTGATTTTTTTACGCTGATAATTTTTATATAGTTGTATTTATGTCACTGTAGGCGGACGCTCACAGAGGTATGCAAGGGAGACTGATTATAGTGAAATTAAATAAGCCTTTTATTGCGCCTTTTCCTTAACATCAGGAAACCATCCAAACAAGGGGTAAACAAAGCTTCTATTCACTTGGGAGTATTTCTAGTGAAATACTATGCAGTTCACAACTCCCTTAGATAAGCATGTCTCCCAGCCCCAAACATACAGCATGAAATGAACAGATATAAAAAGTCTTGTAAATAAAAGTCTTATCTGTTCCTTGTGGTTTGGAGGGAAAATCTTCTCTGTCCCTGGTTGCTACCTTATCTTCAGGGTTTGTCAGCATTCAGGTTTAGAAGTTTCCCCTGTGTCTTGAAAGGAGCTCTGCTGTTTCATCTGGCAGGACTCAAGACAAGTGTCTCCAAGTTCAGCTCAGGTGTGAGCTAAGGAGTCTCAGCTGGTTGAGGGTTCCTCACTGTTGGCACCGGACAGACACTTCTTTAGGGTACACGACTTCTGCCTTGGGCCCTCTGGATATTCGGTTAACCGCGGTACGAATTCTCCATTTTCTCTAGGCTGCAGGGCAACTCGGCCCCCCTTTTCCTCCACAGGATCTGTGGATGTGTCTGTTCCATCCACGGTAAGTGAAGAACCGCTTTTCTTTTTCCGCCTTTTTGATTTGGATGACACCGTCCCTTCAAGGATACTGGGGTCTCCATCTTCATTTGAAATTTTAGCAGCATCACTGATCCACCCGGCTTTTCTTGCAACTGTAATAGCTGACGGAAATATTCGGTGATCCACTGCTCCCGCTCTTTCTCCTGCTGATCATATTCGTCATCAAAGGGAGCGGTCTTTTCGGTTTGTGCCGAGTTCAGACACCCCCACCATTCTTGGGGTGTTTTGTGGGTGTGACTCGGTTCGGGTTCCCCGTAAGAGATGTCTTCCTCTTTATTGGACTGGAAGGGCCACTCTTCCGTGGGGTAGGGTTCATTACAGGAACGCGGCATATTGTCCTCCATTTTTAGGCTATCAGGTGTAATTTTCTTCCTGACCTCAGGAGGCGCTATTGCAGCTGTTGCCACTGTATTTGCTAGAACCCCCAATTGTGGTAGTCCTACAGGTGGGCATATTTTGCTTGTAGAGTTCGTAGCTCTCACAGGCATCTCTGTAGACTTTTTCTTTTTTGGGTAAGTTTTACAATATCAGCAGTACTGTGCATGCATTTTCTCTTATCAGGTATACAAGATGTGCAGTTGCTAGGTAAAAACGTCTATTTGCTTTACACCATTTACGTGCTAGGTATATTCTCTCATTAGGTACGCTGAATGTGTAGTTGCTAGGTAAAAACTTCTGTTTGCTTTACACCATTTACTTGCTAGGTCCCATCCCTCCGCTTCAGCAACAGAATTTGGTTTTCTGCCTGAGTTCAGTAATTTTCAGTCTCATCTTTGGGTATTATGGCATTCACACTTCACACTTTGGGTGTCTGTTTTGCTCCCAAGATACATAGGTAGACTTTTTTACTTGCAGAAAAAAAAACATTCTTTGTAGTGGAATATTTCTTTCACTCCCAGCAGGGTGACTCAACACTCAGCAATTGGCTTTCGAATACCTTTTACACAGTTCAGCAATTACTTTTTCCCCGGTAGGGCAATTTCACACTCGGCATTTGTTTGCTAAAAATTCCCCTGCTTCAGCACAGTCTTGTATCAATTTTCACACTTTTCTGCATATACTCCATTCACAGCTGGTAGCCCTATGCGGTGTGGCAACCTTTATTTGCAAAATCAGTATCGCTCGTGGGTCACCATCTGTATTCACTGCTTCAGCGAAACTTTTGAAAACAACAAACACCTATCCCTTTTTAAGGGCTGACTCACTTCTTGAACCCTGACTATGGCTGGAAGGCAAAACCCCTATCTCAATGACCATATTACACTTTGTGTTAGGCAAATAAGGTTTAGCTGCTTCAGCAGTCTCTCTCCTCTTGGGCTCTTTTCCCCAATCCCATCTGTGGTTTTGTAGGTTTCAGTGCAGTGTAAGTTTCCTGCCTGGGTGTGTATCCCTTTAACGCTGATCTCTGCTGCATGAGATTTTTTTTTTTTTTAATTTGCTTAGACTGTTTGTAGGCAAATAGCATAAACATTTTTTCACAGAACAAATCTCCGGTCCTTTCTAACTTCAAAGACCACCTCTCTCGTCCCACTTCTGACGACCATATGTAGGCGGACGCTCACAGAGGTATGCAAGGGAGACTGGTTATAGTGAAATTAAATAAGCCTTTTATTGCGCCTTTTCCTTAACATCAGGAAACCATCCAAACAAGGGGTAAACAAAGCTTCTATTCACTTGGGAGTATTTCTAGTGAAATACTATGCAGTTCATAACTCCCTTAGATAAGCATGTCTCCCAGCCCCAAACATATAGCATGAAATAAGCAGATATAGAAAGTCACATAAATGAAAGTCTTATCTGTTCCTTGTGGTTTGGAGGGAAAATCTTCTCTGTCCCTGGTTCCGCTCCCTTTTCCTCAGGGTGTGTCAGCATTCAGGTTTAGAAGTTTCCCCTGTGTCTTGAAAGCAGCTCTGCTGAGTCTTCTGGCAGGGCTCAAGACAAGTTGTGAGAGTCAAAGACAATCTCTGCTCTGTCTCCAAAGGTCAGCTCAGGTGTGAGTAAAGGAGTCTCAAAAGACAGGCTTTTCTAAGCAATCGGGCAGGTGGTGTTTGTTAATTGACTACCAGCAGTTAACCACCACACTGCTGGATTAGAGGCACATTACTTGAACTGGGATAACTCCCCTGTTACATTGACATTGTGGAAAAGGGACGTAGAGGTGCAATGTCAGAAAACGCTTATTACAGACAGAGAGCAAATGAATGAGGACATTAGGCACTCTGGCCCCTAGAGGGATGAGCAAGGAGCTAGACGTGGGGGTGTTTTTGAGCAAGATGCCATGGATCTCCTCCTCCCCCTCTGCCCTGCATTTGGGCAGAGCTGTGATATTGTGCTATACTTTGTCCTATATTTAATACATCTTTTATCCCTTCCTTACAGAGTTTACATATCTATGGTTTTACAGTTGTCCACGATACCTTGAGGGCTGTGTCCGTGGTCAGACTACAACCTAGGTCACCTATTATTTGCATTCTGCAATACCCCAGGGATCCACCTCTGGCGTTTCTGGTCACCACTCACCTCTATTCCAGTGCCCTTTGACTCTCATTTCTCAATCCACTACAGGTATCATTCTATGCGATTGAACTATAATGATACACAATTCAGTTCCTACAGTCCCTACCTCCATACTACTAGCATTTATCTTCAGTAGAGCCCTTAATTGCATAGTGTCATTGTCCATTTCATCTCATATTTACTTGGATTATTTAACATCAGTACTTTTATTTATTATCTTTTCCTGGTGTGAGACTGATTCCATAATTTTATTTATGTTGATTTTTGAGCCTTTTCTGTATATAACATATACATCTCTACATTAGTAGATATATGCAATGATGCATTGCTGTGCTTCGCTATTCTCCTGACAAAATACAGCTGATTATGGAGCAGAAGGGGCCACACAATCAGATTACATCATGCAAATGCACATCTGCATGGCAACATGTCCACACGCATAGATGATGTGTTTACATTGCACACAGGGAGTTGCTGTTCTTCCTTGCCACTCGATCTACATCCTGGTGCATATGAGGATGCCAATGATGTCACAAACTCCACCCACAAGATCTGAATACACACCAGGATAGCTGCTACAGTCATTTTGGCTTCGTCCAGGCATACAGAATGATGTTGATGACATCAGAGACCCCTCCCATGCACCAAGTGTAATTTTGAGGATAGGATTAGCTGCTTCATTTCCTCATCTGGCGTAATCAGCAGATATGTTTAAATACCTTGGCTGCTAAATACTGTACAAACTGGGATGACAAGACTACGCCACGAGAACCACAGACGTCAACCCATTTGTTGAGAAAAAGAGCGCCAGAACTTCGTGATGAATTGTGAACCTCGATCGGTGACGATGTCCTGCGGTACAAGCTGCCCTCTCCTATGGTGGCCTTTCCTTCACCCACACTCCGCGCACTGATGGCATGGGTGGAGGCGTGGGGCTCCTGCTCTCCTCTCTCTGTCGTTACCGAACCCTTCCTATTCCTCCCTCTCTTGCTTTTCCCTCCTTTGAGGCTCACACTGTCCAGATCTTCTCTCCTCTCCCTGTTCCTCTACTCATCCCCCTTCTGCCTTTCTCTCTCACTTTGAATCCTGGCTCTCTTTCTTCCTCTCCTCAGACTCCCCTGTTCTTCTCCTTGGGGACTTCAATTGCCACATTGATGACCCCTCTCTCTCTTGGGCTTCCCGCTTTCTTTCTCTTACTGTACCTCTTCTTTTGGCCTTCAACAGTGGACTGCAGCCAGCACCCACAAGGATGGCCACTATTTAGACCTGGTTTTCACTAAAAACTTCTCTCTCTCTGATTTCTCCATTTCCCCTTTTCCTCTCTCTGACCATCATCTCATCTCATTCTCTTTATCTCGCTTCTCCCCTTCTCCACCTCCATCTACCCCCCGGTTCTGCAGAAACCTGCGCTCTATTCACTTACCTGACTTTGAGTCCACTTTACACTCCTCCCTCTCCTCTCTCAGCTCTGCTACAGACCCTGACAACCTGGTCAGAAAGTACAACTCTGTCTTGTCCTCGTCTCTTGATCTACATGCCCCGCTTTCTCTCTGCCGCCCTCGCCCTTCTAACCCTAGATTTTTTGGTGAGATAAGGTGCTCAGAGTGTATTACATACAGGAAGGAGGGGAGAACACTCTGGGTATTGAAGCATTAATAATGTATACACTTGAGCATGAAACAATAGGGCACCAGATACCCTGAAGGTCGGGGTAGGTAGTCCTGGGACAGCCTCCCCTTCCTCATTGGGTTAGCCCTAGGTACTCACGATATTCACTGCCACCAGAGTCTCCCCTCCACCGCGTGCTGCTGTAGGGAAATGGAGTCCAGCAATGTAGAGAGTGGTGCAGCGCACCGCGATCAAAAAGAAGAACAGGTCTGGCCAAACAAATGTATCCTTTAATGAAGTGTCATAAAACCAAGGATGCAGCCCTTCTACGCGTTTCGTGCCTAGCACTTTATCAAGAAGTGCTTCCACACGATATACAAAACATTTAAATAGTAATGGCTGCCAAATCTCGCGATATCTATGACGTCACATCTCCACTTTAGCCAATAGAGTCATGCTATCTGGCGCATGCGCACCGTGACTCGGAGTGGGGGAGTACCCAGCCATCACACAGTCCCCACATCACCGCTGAGGAACGCCCCTAGGGGAGTGCCACAAAGGAAAAAATAGGTCTGACCGAGACTGTATCCGCCCCCATCCTACCTCTGCGCGCCTGCTGCTGATAGTAGACAACAAACAAATAGGATCATACGATCTCAGCTACATAAAACCAGGGAAATTATTGAGTATTAACCCATCACAGCAGAATATTGTACCCACATGTTGTGGGAAGTTAACCCTCCAAATTCCAGACAATTCATCAACCCATAAATAACAGGGGAGAGTTGAAAATGGAACATGGGGTATATATCCCCAAATCATGTGGTGTATATATATGTTGAAAAGAGTAAATAAACATGATGTATAAAATAATATATACTCAAATCTTTTGAGAGCTGTTAAATCAATTAAATTGTGGATGGGTTTTATACACCAAAAAATATACATCGCGATACTAGGCAGCCATTTTCAACAATCAAAACTTACAATTTTATTAGTTAAAACATATAACATAAACATCTAAAAAAAAATTTTTAGTATACAGTATACTCGTATAAAAACAAGTGAGCATCCTTGTGATGATAGTGAGATATAATTAATTCAAACAATCATTTTGTACATATCATTCTGTGGGGTACCTGAGGAGAGTTATTATTCATAATGATAATGGCATCAACAATAGGATATACAAACCAATTAATAATCATATAGTGACAAAACATTTTGTTTTTTATGATCATTAAAGAAGGAATATTCCAGAGGTTATGTATTTGCATTCTATTTGTAGCATAGCAAAAAATGTTTTCATCTCCGCTATACAAAACATTTGGCAACAATTCATTGTCTCGCTTATGTCTATATTTATTCAACACATTTTTATGTATCTTAAGCAAAAATAGGGGATTAAGTCAAAAAGAAGAACTATGGGATAGAATAAAAAATAAAAAATAATAAAAAATAATAAATAATAATAAAAAAATAAAAAAGAGAGCTACGGGATCAAATCAAAGAAGGTTGCCTGATCTTCACCAGTATGAGGAGGCTATGAAAAATTCTGACAGTCATATTATCCATATCATTCTGGGGGGTATCTGAGGAAAGTTGTTATCCATATTGATAATGACAATAGGATATACGAACCAATTAATATTAATTTTAGAGACAAAACATTCTGTTTTTTCATGATTTAACAGGGAATATTATAAAGGTTATGTATCGCATTATATTTATAGCATAGCAAACAATATTTTTATCTCCACTATACAAAACATTTAGCAACAGTTCATTATCTCACATATATCTGTGTATATTCAAAAAATGGGATTGAATCAAAAAACGCTATGGGATTGAATTAAAAAAGCTACCTGGTCTTCTCTAGTATGGGGAGGCTATTTCAGGGAGATATTGTATTGTCGTTAATCATTTCAAAAAATGGTTAATAGTCCACTCTATATTTATCCCCTCCGGAAATCTCGTTCTCAGCGTAAATATCCAAAAGGATTCTCTACAGTTTAAGGTGTTCACAATATCTCCCCCTCTCTCCTTTTTTGCAATTTTTTCAATACCCAAAAAAGAAAAGTTTTTAATGCCTCCTTTGCCACATTCTGAAAAGTGCTTTGATACAGGGTGCTCTAGATCTTTTTTCCGTATTAATCTACAGTGTTCCTGCATCCTTGTCTTCAAAGCTCTTATAGTCCTACCGACATATCTTTTCCCACAACCACAGCTGATCAAATAGACCACCATATTCGTATTACAGTTGATAAAGCTGTTGATATTATATTGCTTGTGTGGATTGTGGGAGAAGATATGTCTGGATGGTCTCATGAATTCGCACATGTTGCACTGATTGCATCTAAACGACCCTCTGGTCAGGAAACGGTCTGGGTTACCCAATGGGGTGGAAATAACGCTTGGTGAGATGAAAGCAGCCAGCGTTTTGGCGCGCCTATATACACACTTCGGGCCTTGCTTGGTGTATTCACATAAGATGGGATCCATTTTTAATAGATCCCAATGCTTGTTTATAATTTTTTGAACCTGACCACTGGATTTGCTGTATTGTGATATAAACATGGGGCACACTTTCTCTATCCCGTGTAGATTCTTTTTCCTTTTCCTAGCATCCCTCACCCTGGAATTTTGGGGTAATAGTGTTTCCCTCTCAATCTCCACTACTTCTTGGAGGGTTGATTGGAGGGTCTCCCTGTTATAACCTCTTTCCACAAATCTGTTGGTCAGCACCTCAGACTGGGTCAGGAAACCATCCATTGTGGAACAATTCCTCCTCAGTCTAAGGTACTGACCCTTGGGTATACCCCTAATGACAGACTTGGGGTGACAACTGTCCGCCCTCAAAAATGAGTTCCTTGAATTTGTTTTTTTATATACATCTGTTTATATGTTTTTTGCAATATCAATATAAAACAGAATGTCCAGGTAGCTGATGTGTTGTGCATGATAATTCATAGTAAAGTGAATATCCAAAGTGTTGTTATTAACATAATCAAAAAATGCTATTAAACTATCTGTGCTCCCGTGCCAAATAAAAATAAGATCGTCTATGAAACGTTTATAAAAAATGATATTGTGTCTATAGGTGTTCGTGCTATTAAAGATGAAGTTATTTTCCCACCACCCCATAAAAAGATTGGCATAGGAGGGGGCGAAACTCGTCCCCATTGCCTTACCCCGAAGTTGCAAGTAAAATTTGTGCTCAAAAAGAAAATAATTGTGTGTTAAGAGGAAAAGTATAGCTTCCATGATGAATGTGGTCACAGGTAATGAGCTACCTGGACATTCTATGAAATGACGGACAGCTGTCATGCCCAGGTCATGACATATAATTGAGTTGAGGGAGACCACATCCATGGTTTCCCACAGAAATTCCTGATTCCATTCAATTTCTTTCATCTTTGTCAGCAAATCACCTGAGTCCAAGATGAAGGATGGTAGTTTCCTCACAAAAGGTTGCAGATAGGCATTGACATATCGTGACAAACCATCTCCCAAAGATCCAATACTGGAGACTATTGGCCGACCAGGAGGGTCGACCAAAGTCTTGTGGATCTTTGGGAGATGGTGGTAAATGGGAATAACTGGTTTTGGATTAATTATAAACCCTGATTCATCTTTATTCAGAACATATGTGGCTGTTCCCAAATCTACCAAATCTAAGAGTTCCTTTAGAAAATGTTCTGTGGGATCCCGTGGTAGCTCAGAGTGTGGAGATGTGACGTCATAGATATCGCGAGATTTGGCAGCCATTACTATTTAAATGTTTTGTATATCGTGTGGAAGCACTTCTTGATAAAGTGCTAGGCACGAAACGCGTAGAAGGGCTGCATCCCTTGGTTTTATGACACTTCATTAAAGGATACATTTGTTTGGCCAGACCTGTTCTTCTTTTTGATCGCGGTGCGCTGCACCACTCTCTACACTTCTAACCCTAGACCCTGGCTAAATTCCCACACGCGCATGCTGCGTTCCTCCACTCGTTCCTCTGAACGCCTCTGGAGGAAGTCTCACACTCTCGCAGACTTCCTTCACTACAAATTTATGCTATCCTGTTTCAACTCTGCCCTCTCGCAAGCTAAACAAGCCTACTTTTCTGCACTAATCAACATGCACAAGTCTAACCCACGCCGACTGTTCTCTGTCTTTGATACTCTACTCAAACCACCCTCAGCTGCCTCTCCTTCCTCCATCTCCGCTCAGGACTTTGCTGACTATTTTAAGGAAAAGGTGGAATCCATACGGCAGAACATCCCCTCTGTTTCTTCCCCCCATCATACACCTCTTCCTAACTCTCCTCCTGCCTTCCTTGAGTCTTTTTCCACTGTCTCAGAGGAGGATGTGTCGCTGTTGATCGCCTCTTCTCCCTCTACCACTTGCCCTCTTGACCCCATTCCCTCCCATCTCCTAAAACCTCTAGCTCCTACTATAATCCCTACGCTTACACACATTTTTAACTCCTCCCTCTGCTCTGGAACCTTTCCATCCTCCTTCAAACATGCAACAGTCATACCATTACTCAAAAACAGCAAGCTTGACCCTACCTGTCTTTCTAACTATCGACCTGTCTCCCTCCTGCCTTTTGCCTCTAAACTACTTGAACGTCTTGTATTCTCTCGCTTGCTCCATTTTCTCAACACCTATTCTCTCCTAGACCCTCTACAATCTGGCTTCCGCACTGCTCACTCCACCGAAACAGCCCTCCCTAAAATAACTGACGACCTCCATGCTGCCAAAGACAGAGGTCATTACACTCTGCTCATATTACTCGACCTCTCTGCAGCATTTGACACCATGGACCACCCTCTTCTCCTCCACATTCTCCATACTCTAGGTATTCGGAACAAAGCTCTATCCTTGATCTCATCCTACCTCTCCCATCGTACTTTTAGTGTCTCTTCTGCTAACACCTCCTCCTCCTCTATTTATCTCTCTGTGGGGGTACCCCAGGGCTCTGTCCTGGGACCTCTTTTCTTTTTTCTATACACACTCTCTCTAGGTGACCTAATAACATCTTTTGGGTTTAATTATCACCTCTATGCCGACGACACACAAATATACTTTTCAACACCTGACCTTACACCTGCTGTACAAACCAAAGTTTCTGAATGTCTCTCTGCTATATCATCCTGGATGGCCCTCCGATGCCTTAAACTCAACATGGCTAAAACAGAGCTCCTCATTCTTCCTCCCAAACCTGGCCCTACTACCTCCTTCCACATTACTGTTGGAACTACAATCATTCACCCAGTAGCCCAAGCACGCTGCCTAGGGGTCACATTCGACTCCTCTCTCACATTCGCCCCTCACATTCAAAACATTTCTAAAACTTGTCGCTTTTTCCTCCACAATATAACTAAGATACGCCCTTTCCTCTGTTGTTCGACTGCTAAAACTCTGACTCAGGCCCTCATTCTCTCCCGTCTTGATTACTGTAACCTCCTGCTGTCCGGCCTTCCTGCCTCTCACCTGTCTCCCCTACAATCTATTGTAAATGCTGCTGCCAGAATCACTCTACTCTTTCCTAGATCTGTCTCAGCATCTCCCCTCATGAAATCCCTCTCCTGGCTTCCGATCAAATCCCGCATCTCACACTCCATTCTTCTCCTAACTTTTAAAGCTTTACATTCTTCTGCCCCTCCTTACATCTCATCCCTAATTTCTCGGTATGCACCATCCAGACTCTTGCGTTCTTCTCAAGGATGTCTTCTTTCTACCCCCTTTGTATCTAAAGCCCTCTCCCGCCTTAAACCTTTTTCACTGACTGCCCCACACCTCTGGAATGCCCTTCCCCTCAGTACCAGACTAGCACCCTCTCTATCCACCTTTAAGACCCACCTTAAGACACACTTGCTTAATGAAGCATATGAATAGCACTGTGGATATTCTAAATACGATACATAATGCTTGGCCCCCTGCAGACGCACTTACCAGAATTCCCTCCTACTGTCTCTGTACATTATCCCTACCTACCAATTAGACTGTAAGCTCCTCGGGGCAGGGACTCCTCTTCCGAAATGTTACTTTTATGTCTAAAGCACTTATTCCCATGATCTGTTATTTATATTATCTGTTATTTATTTGATTACCACATGTATTACTACTGTGAAGCGCTATGTACACTAATGGCGCTATATAAATAAAGACATACAATACAATACAATACAATACCCCATGCAGACGTAAAATCTCCTTGACAAAGACATCTGCTAATTTGGGGGAATTGGGAAGGCCTATCAGCGGAACAAAGTGTGCTTGCTTGGAAAAGCGGTCTACGACAACTACGATGGTGTTCATCCCTTTAGAAATAGGCAAGTCTACTATGAAGTTCATGTATAAGTGGGCCCATTGACGATCCGGGATGGGAAGGGGATGTTGAAGTCCTGGTGGTTTGCTCCGGGGAGTCTTGATGTGGTTTGCTCCGGGGAGTCTTGATACGAGCCCATGTCGAGCACGCAGCAACAAATTATTTAATGTTCTTCTGAATGCCGGGCCACCAGAAGGTCCGCTCCACAAGATTGGTGGTCGTCCAAGTACCTGAATGTCCTGATAATTTGGAAGAATTACCCCATTCTAGAATTTTCCTCCAGTACGGTGATGACACAACCCTCTTGGTCTTTGAGACCCTGTGGAATGTGAGACTGGTCTTGTAGAATCTCACTCAGTGCATCAAATGTATTAGCAGAAAGTATGAACTTAGAAGGGAGTATGGACTCAAGACAATCCTTGGTCTTGTCGTCAACCAAAAACTGTCGTAAAATGGCGTCGGCTTTGACATTTGTAGAACCCGGTAAAAAGGAAATAATAAAATTGATACGGGAAAAGAACAGCGACCAGCGAGCTTGTCGAGCACCTAGACATTGGGCGCCTGGGATGTACTGTACAGTACATTTTTGTGGTCGGTCAAAATTGTGATGGGGTTCTCCATGCCCTCTAAGAGATGCCCCAATTCTTCTAGCGCCAGCTAAATAGCAAGGAGTTCCCGATTACCTACTACATCATAATTTTGCTCAGCAGGAGACATTTTTTCAGAGAAAAATGCACAGGGATGAGGTCTGGCTTGGGGTGTCCTTCTTTGAGATAGAATGGCTCCAGGCCAGACATCAGATGCATCTACCTCTAAGGTGAATGGTAGTTTGGGATCTGGATGTACGAGGATGGGTGCAGAAACGAAAGCGTTTTTCAGGTGATCGAAAGCTCGAATGGCTGCCGGCGGCCAAGATGCAGGATCCGCACCTTTCTTTGTTAAGGCTGTGATGGGGGCTTCTGCAGATGAGAAATTCTGAATGAACCTGCGATAGTAGTTAGAAAAGCCCAGAAAGTGTTGTACGACCTTAAGAGTAGTAGGACGTGGCCAATCCAGGACTTCACCTTAACTGGATCCATGGTGAGGCCGGTGTCGGAGATGATATATCCCAGAAAAGCCATGGAAGTTTGATGAAAGTTACATTTTTCCAGTTTGGCGAACAAATGGTTTTCATGAAGGCATAGTAGTAACTGTTTGCCATGGCTGACATGTTCTTGAAGGGATTTTGAAAAGATCATTATGTCGTCCAAGTAAACAATGAGAAACTGGTTGAGGAGATCTCTGACGATTTCGTTGACGAAGTCTTGAAAGACAACAGGGACATTACAGAGACCAAAGGGCATGATGAGTGTCACGGGAGACCAATGCTTTTAACACCTTCATTATCCGGATCATTTGATTGAGTAAAGCAAAAGATAAAATAAATTGTGATCTTATTTACAGAATGAACATACTGTACACAGCTTGATTTACAATTACAACGAAAAATACACTTACTAGTTACGATGTTAAGTCTTGTTACAGGATGGAACTTAGATGGAACTTAGATGGAACTCAGATGGAACAGCTGGAACTGTTATCAGATGGGCTGCACGGATTATTATACGGTTAAAACTCCCTATACCTAACCTGACCAGCCAATCTCTGAGTGGGAATAAATGATCCCACCTATCCTGGAGTTTTGCCAGTCCTGTGTAGCCTGGCACAGGGAGCTTCAGCATAGCAACTGGGCATGTGCGACAAACGCCATCTTTCCCCATTTGTCATGCTAGACCCCTGCCGCTCAGTACCGGAAAGTCTGGACAGAGCAGCCATTTGGCAGGATGGCTTATTAAAGTCTCTTCCTTCACCCCTCCTTGCTAACAAAGAATTTAACACCTTTATATCCTGGATAGCCTTTGAAGCTTAGGGTCGGAGTAGGCACTCTGGCTCTCATGCAAACGGACCTTCATCCACACTGATTGACTTTTTCTGAACATTATTTTCATAAACATATAAACCTTGGGGACGTTTATTCATCAACTTTTATGTGACTTTATAAAAATTGCGTGATAACCTTTTTAATGATTTTACGTGCCCAGCACTCACAGCAAATCTCAGTGTTCCAGGACCTTCCTAGCAGAAATTAGCTCAAAGCCGTGCGCTGTGCTGGAGGCTACTGGGATTTAAACCCATTTTCCTTTGCGCGGTTTAAAAGCAAACACTGTTACAATAACTCAAACAGTAAATTTGAAACATAACATTATTCTCACCACCTTATCCCTAGTGGGAGACACACAGACAGGTTTAATACAATTACATTATTACTGCCTTTACTGGGTCGCAGAATTGACACTCCACACTTTAACTTAAAACACCTATAACTTTCTTCACCTTATACTTTGTGAGAGATGTACTGAACCCCACACTGGGTTCTGGGGTTTGGGCATATACCGGGACCTATAATGTATTTCAGTTCCTTGCCCATTCTTACTGGCCTGGTCTCTGCTGAAGGAGGTAGATTTGATGGTGAGCTGCAAACTGCTTTCTAGGGAGGATTTTATCCAGTGGTCTGTGTTCCTCATGTCCTCAGGAATCTGGGGAGATTCCTGAGTACATGTTTCGGGGTAACCCACAACACTGGCCCCCTTCAACCCAAACACACCCTGACAACATTTTACCGTAAAATCACCCGTGAAACTCACGCCCTGCACATCTCCGCTGTTTGGTACTCCTAGAACAGTAAAAATACACATACATCTTTATTACAAATGCAGTTACATGCCACGATTGGGTTGAAGAGCTGACACTACCAATTCCCCAATATGGCTCAGGGTCTCCGGCTGGAGAAGAAGATTTCCGGATAAAGTCTTTTGAAGATTGCCCTGAATGTAGTGTCTCATGGCTTTAGTTTCAGGAAGAGAGAGAGGATGAGCTTCACAACGGGGGGACTGAACCAGGTATAAGGTCAATGGGGCAGTCGAATGGACGATGCGGCGGCAGGACCTCTGACCGTGCCGTTTCAAAAACATTGTGGAATTTGACGTATACCTTGGGTAGAGACCTCTTTTCTTCTTCAGGAAAAGCCAGTCCGCATATCTTTTTGGTGGACAAGCGTAGGTTTCAGAACAAGAAGCGCTCCACAGGACAGGTTCCTTATTAGTCCAATCTATTCTGGGATTGGGATGTTGAAGCCACGGAAGGCCGAGGATCACTTTGACAGATGGGGTGTGGATAACATCCAGATGAATCTCCTCCGTATGGTCCTCACCCGTACGTAAGTGAAAGAGAGTAGTCTGTACAGATATGAAGGCTGGTTGTAGTGGATGGCCATAAATAGCTTCTAAGCCTATAGGGTACCTCTTATGGACAAGAGGGATGTTGTTCCTTTCTGCAAAGCCTTGGTCAATAATGTTACCTCCTTACCGGAATCCACAAAAGCTATGGCTGTGGTATGAAAATTCTCGCCGGTAAGCGAAACAGGGATTAAGATCCTGGTTGGCAAGACATTTTTTTTGATAGTGGAGGTAAAGATTATTCCCAATGTAATTCCCCTGGACCTCATAGGCAATTGGCGTTTCCCGACTTGTCGGGGCAATTGAGTACCAAATGTCCGGAATTGCCATAGAACAAGCAGAGACCAGCGTTGCGACTGCGTTGTTTTTCGGAGGAAGATAATGTATTACCACCTAGTTGCATATGCTCAGGAATATCCGGTAGACGAGATTCAGATGTACCAGCGTGAAGACAATGGTATCTCGGAGAAAGTTGGCAATGGCGGGATCTTACAGACCCCCCCTCCTGCAACCGTTTATCAACGCAGCTAAGGCGATCAGCTCCTTGAGATCCGTAGGACGCTCGTGTGCAGCAAGTTCATCCTTTAGAGTCTCAGAGAGACCTTGCCAGAAGGCAGATGACAACGCCTAGTTATTCAATTCAGTCTCTGCAGCGATGGTGCGGAACTCAAGTGCATATCTAGTGACAGGTCAATTTCCCTGGGAAATGTGAAAAAGAGAAGAAGCTGCAGTGACCTTGCGACCAGGTGTGTTGAAGACTCTGTGAAATTCCTGGGTAAAGTGTCTGAAATCCTGTGTGAGGTCCGATCTTTGTTCCCAGATAGGGGAAGCCCAGGCCAGGGCATCGTCAGTGAGTAGCGAAATTATGTACGCCACCTTGGATTTTTGAGAAGAAAAACTAGATGGCATAATTTTGAACTGAATGAAGCACTGGTTCAAGAACCCTCGACACGCGAGGGGATCTCCACCATAACAATTGGGTGTCGGAAGTTGGGGTTAAGGGTTGACGTGGTAGCAGAAGGGTCTGGAGGAACAGGACTAGGAAGAGAGGCTTGGGCCCGGTCAGTGAGAGACAGAAGATTCTGTTGTAATAGATCCATACATCAGTCATTCTGCTCTACATATTTCTCAATTTTTTAAAACATGTTGGCGTGCGTGCTCAAGCCTTGCCCCCCCCTCAGTGCGGTTCATGTTTGTGGGGCGGAGCCCACTGTAATGGAGTGCTCACCACTAACAAGGCGTGACCACGAGGCCAAGGTGGGAATAGATATATAACGCCACCCACAACCGCGAGGGCGCGTCTTAAGTGTTGATTGGTCAAGGTAGCCGGGTCGAGTTTGGAGAGGTAAGATTAGTCAAGATACTTGCAAGGTCTGGGTTGGAGAGGTGCAGATCGTTGCAGGTACTATAGCCGTGGTCAGGATTGGAGAGATGAGGATTGTCGTGGTACGTTTGCTGAGGTCTGAGTTGGAGAGGTACAGATCGTCGTTGGTAGCTTGGGTCAGGACTATAGAAGAGCGAAGTCCAAGAGATAACCGGATCAAGAACAGAGTAACTAGGAACCAGGATTTCAAAACAAGACTGAGGAGGCAAGAGTAGCAGTGAACACTTTGATACAACAAAGGCTTATGCTCAGCCAATTTGCCAGAGGGCAGGCTGAGCATATATAGGGAGCAAATACCAGTGAGTGCTCAGACAAAGTGAAGGCGCGTCCTCAGTACAGGCGGTGATTGACTGAAGTGTTGCAGGAGACAGGTATAGGAAGTATTGCAGATGATGCAAGTTGACGCAGTCACGCACGCGTTGTGCGTGCATCATGTGCACGTGCCATGCGCTGATGCCGTCACCACACAGGCGCAACCTGGAAGCGGGGCCAGAAGATTCCACATTTAGCTACGTGCATGAGGCACGCGTGCGTGATGCGCGTGCGTGTAGTACGGCGGTTGGTGGAGAGGGGACCCGCTGTTGCAGGAAGCGGAGCACCCAGTCACGGGCCGAGGTCCTTACAGTAGCCCCCTGGCAAGTAGTAATTTGCCAACTCCAAAGCAGATATTTTATGAGGTAGTGAATAAAGTAGCAGAGTGCAAAGTAACGCTTGCCTCTTGCTCAGCTCCGTGGAACTGATTTAGGCATGGTTGACTCTTCCCAAGACAGACAGAGTTCTTGATTGGGTCTTGCGGGTTGGCCCTCCTTAGGGTAGAATATAGGGCAGGGCTTAGTAGACCAAGGAGTGACTTGGCTCCTACTGAGCCAGTCACTGTGAGGGGCATGTCATTGCTTTGGCGCAGAAGAGCTTGCAACTGGTCTGCAGAAAGCTTGCAACTTGGCAATGCAAACCCATGCGGTTCCGTATTTCATGTGGTGGACTCCATTTTGAGTCAATTGCACAGTCCATGAGGAACTTAGGTACACAGGGTCCCGCAGCACCAACTGAAAGGGGCCCATCCCTATTTTGAGTAAGATGAAGGGTACACGCTCCCTGGCCAATTTCCAACAGGGTGCGCCCCTATAAGCACATTTTTTTAGGTACCCAGGGTCCCCAGCAGCAACTGAAAGGGCCCTGGCCCTAGTATTTTCTTTTATGCAGATAGGAGGGTATACGCCTCATGGATTTCCTGTCAGGTTGCGCCCCAACCACTGTTCTGAATTTTATTAAGGGTTCACACTCCCTGGGCTATTTCCCACAGTGTACACCCCAGCTAGTACATCTTCCTAGTGCAAAGATACACAGGGTCCCCAGCAACAACTGTAAGGCCTGTCCCTCTTTTGAAATGCTCCTAGATACAACTGTAAGGCCCATCCCTACCTAGGAAAAGATGATGGGTACATACTCCCTGGACATTTCCCACAGAGTACGTCCCAACATATAATTCACTTTGGCAAGGGTCTAGGCTAGCCTCCTGTAATGCTTGCGCTGCCCACAAACAAGACAAGACCCCGGCACTGAGGTGGGAAGGTATAACACCACACACCCGCAGCAGCAAAGGCGTGCCTGGAAGGCAGATAGTTTAGCGTTGCCTGGTCTGGGTTGCAGAGTGTAAGAGATGCGGTATACTTGCCGAGATCTTGGATTGGAGAAGGCAAGATAGTAGGGGTCCGTAAGCTGTGGTCTGGGATTGGTGAGAGCAGAGTAGTTCGAGTCTGTATGCTGTGTTCAAGGGTTGGAGAGATCGCCGTAGTCGAGGGTATGCCAAAGTCCAAAATCCAGAAGGGTCCACAAAAAAGCCGAGACGGTACACAAGAGGTTAACTGCAAACGAAACTAAGAGCACTGCACAAAAGAAGTGAGCTTCACGAGGTTACATAGGATTATGCAGAGCAAAGCATGGGAGGAAGCAGGAAGCATTTAAAGATAGGACAGACAAATGGGAACAGGGGGCGGAGCGGAGGCATGGCCCCAGCGGAGCTGGGATAGGCTGCAGGCAACAAGGCAGGGAGCAGAGACTTGCCACACAGCTGGGGATCGTTGCACGCTATCGCGTGTGCGCGCCGCGCAGGAGAGATGCGCGATACATGCTGGAGGCGGAACCATATTCAGTGAGGGTGCGCGCGCGCTCTGTAATGAGAGCAGGGGTGCGTGCATGGGCAGGAACAGTGGCCGTCGCGGAAGCAGCAGCAGGTAAGGAGGGAACACGCCGCAAAGGACGTGTTCCCCGATTCTTTACACCTCCTCCCCGGTGTCGCATCAGGGAGAGGCTTCTCCCTTCATTAACTCGCATGGGTGCCCAGGGTCCCTGGTGAAGCTTACTTTGTCTGGGTCCCTTACTGGGTCCCTTACTGGATCTGGCAAAGGTCTAGGCAGACTACGCTAAAATTCAATTTTCTGCACTTGAGCAAAACACTAGTAAAATCATGTCTCAATGTGACAAAATTTCAGGAAATCACGCACCAAGCCCGGGTGTGCCAAGGAATTGAACCCGAGAAATCGTCGGATAACGGCCGCTGCATCTGTATATATATATATATATAGATCCTCAAACAGAAGGATCATCCACATACATGTACAATATACATCACATAATTCCCTGCACAGTTGTATAGCAGTGTCACTCCCAAGTCCCAATGACCCCATTTTATAAGGGGCCTGTTTTGGGTGCCAGCACAACATTAGAGCTCTTCAAAGTGTATATAGTTGTTACAGGAGTGTGTCTTTGCAAAGCCTTCAGTACCATTGTCTGTAATGAATATCCCCATTAGTATACTCACAACTGCCATTACCCAGTTGGCTACTGCTTGCTGTAGACCTCCAGCAGACCTGTCAATGACCTTGGTCCACCAGCTCCTCTGACTTTTTCTGCTGACAAGCTGGACCTACGGTCTCCATAGCACAGATGACAATCCTCCTGGTCGTGGCAGCTCTTCCTTATCGTGATCCGCCAGGGACTTTTCAACTTTTCCCTTAGTCCCTCCTCTTCTGAGTCACCATTATTGGCTAGATGACATGTCCCTCATAGAGTGACTCATTAACACAATGCAGAGAGCAACCATCCAGGCGGCAGGATGCATACATAGCTACATCCTTGCACGGGGTTACACACAGTTACATTTTCATACTGTCACGGGAGACCAGGTTTATTGTACACCTTTACCAGGATCATTCATTGAACAAAACAAGATAATGAAATATATTGTAGTTTATTCATAGAAATAGACATACACAGTGAAACACAAAATACAGATGAAAAGCACACTTACTGGGGGTCGAAAACTAGACTGTTCTACGTGCAGGGAACTCTAAATAAGAGTTTTATCCTGACCGGGACTTAGTCCGAAATCCTCTGTTCCCAAATCCGGGTGAAGTTCCACACACCACTGCTCCCTTCTCTTCTGAGAACTTGGACTCTTTTTGACAGTGGGATAGTACTAAAACTCCTGGAACTTAAATCGGTTTGCAGTTCCAGCAGCGACCGATATGTTCGATTAATAGAACTTGGGCACTAAAAACTGGACTTTTCGTGCAGGCTTCTCAGGTTGAAAACTGAAGCCAGTGCTCTGCTATTCGCGCAATGCATATTTGGAAAGCACACCCGCACTTCTGGCACTGGAAATCTCAAACCTGATTGGCTCAGGGGTTTCTTATAGTATTTGGAAGTTCACTCAAAAAATACTACAGCCAATCGGCGCCTAGGAACTTTCTTAGTAGCCAATCAGAGCCAAGCCGGTCTAGAAAGCTGGGTCAGTGGGAAATCTGAAATTGCCAAGGAACATGCACAAGCTTGTCACCTCCGTCCCTGGCTATCTTATGACACCCATTGGGTCAGGCTCCTCCAGGTCTGGCAGAACAAATGGCAACCCGGACGGCTGCCATCTTTCCCAGGACGTGGGTTCTTGAGCCTTTCCCTGCTACCCAAATGGCTTTCACACCTCTGGCATTCTCTAGCTACTTTGCACTTCGATTGGTACATTTTTAGGGGAAGCGACAACTCCGGACCCCAACTAAATAGGCACATTCTGACAACAATTTATCTGCAAAACCCCACTTGAAACTCATGCCCTAGCAATCCCTGCTCACTGGCATCTTTGGAAAGGTAAAAACACAGAAAATCTTTATTGTCACAAATTACAAGTTTTGCATATACAGTTAATGGGCTCAAGAGATGACACTCTTGAACCCCTACTCGGATCAGAGGTAACAAAAACAGGGCTTGACCTTTATTAAGAGCCTTGTTACCCCCTCACCGTCACACATACATCTTCAGTTATATGCATATATTTAGTCTTGCACTGCTCTGTATATTGAATTTTTGTTCTTGCATCCTGGAATTGCTTAATTTCTTGTTGTTTCCTTAGTAACTGCATTGCCTCATCTGATATTTTCTCATCTGATATTCTCTTTTCCTGTTTTGTGTTAGTGATTGTTCTGTATAGTCTGTATATTTTTAAATATATGTAATTAGAGAATCAGTCTAAAGGTTAATTATCATTAGTGTATAGTTATTGCTTTGTTATTTAGTGTTCATTTAATTTAGCTCTTCGTGGAACTTCACATTCCCTTCACTTTGTTTTTTGTGCTATATCTGGCATGTTTGTATCGACATCCCTTGTAAACTTACTGTATATTCTTAAACACAAAGCCAGTTCATTCAGTCATTCCAACATGAGAATAAATGTAACAATATGCAATAGCAGGAGAGTATTCTCCAAATGATGTGAGAGTGCTCTTACCATCCTGCCAAACTCTTCTATAAAAAGAACTGGGTAAATAAATTACTACTGTGTGCTTCATAGGGTTTTGTATGGGGAATCTAGGAATAAGCAATATTTGATAGAGCAAATGGCCCATATTCTTTTTTTTTGTAACTTAAATTTTATTAGTTTATAATATTATACAATACAATACATTACAAAATACATTATGTCATGGTGATTCTCATTGTATCCGGAAGTATAACGTTACTAATATCAGTGGAATAGAACTTTAACCTGTGGTCAGACTGGTGGGCCTAAAGGGGTATTGAGACACGGCTCGCTTTCCGGGGTCCATATTATGGTGTCAAACCCCCCTTCTAATTGGGGGGGACCAGGTGCACAAGCTCAGTCACCGATTCATTAACCGCCCGGCCGACTAACCGGCTGACACACGACTCATCCAGACAACGTATATATAGACAGGTAGACAACTACATGGGTAGACAAACAGACGTGAAGACCGACAAACAATCAACCATACGGACGGACAAACCGGTAGACAAACATTGATCCAAGAGGAAGAGGGGGGGGGGAGGAAGAGGGGGGGAAAGAGGGGGTTGGAAGTAGGGGGGTAGGGATGGGTGTTAGTGATCGTGAGTGTGTCTCAGAGTTGTTACGCTGTTTTTCTAGGTATGTTACCTGGCTGAAATATGATCATCCTATGCCGAGCATGGGTGTAGCACACCTCTCCCAAGGAGAACGGACCTGGAAACTATCATAGCCAGATTGATGCCCTTTCTATCCCCGGGATGTCTGTCTGTGCCAACCAAGGCATCCAGACTTTTAGATAATTGTCGCCTGTGTCGTTAACCAGACTCGTTAACTTTTCCATCTGGCAGATAAACCAAATACGATTCCGAATTTTGGGATGGTTGGTATGTCTGAGCTTTTCCATAGTGCTGCGATCTCACACCACGTTGCGAGTACAAAGTGAGCAATAAGTTTATTGTGAGCTTTAGAGAGACCCGCTAATGGTCTGTTCAAGAGAAACAGCCACGGATCTGGGGGAACGGTGAGATTAAACAGTCTCTGTATCCAAAGTCTAATTGTCTCCCAGAATGAGGAGATCCGCGGGCAAGACCACAGCATATGTAGCAGGTCTGCTGATCCTCCACACTGGTGTGGGCACAGCGGGGAGGATCCCGGCACGAACCTTGATAATTTTAGTGGGGTAAGGTACCATCGCATCAGGACCTTATATGTGTTCTCCTTGAGCGTGGTACATATGGAGCACTTTGCTGTGGCTAGAAAAATAGCACTCCAGTCCCCGTCTTCCAGACATTCTCCGATGTCTGTTTCCCATCGCGATCTAAATGAGGGTATCTCATGGGCTTGTTCGCTAGAACTGATCACTTCGCTGTATAGCTGCGAGGTAAGTCTCTTTGTGTCGGTCTCTGCCAGACAGAGCTTTTCGAAGGATGTCAATTGTGGGTACAGGGCAAATTTGTTGTAGAACGCCCTGATCTGGAGGTATCTAAAGAATTCTGAGTGGGGGATCTCTTTTTCTAATCTGATGTGATCAAACGTCTTAACTTTTCTGTCATGGCCTTCCAGATCTTTAATCCGATTATAACCTTTCTTTTTCCAAATTGATATATTACCGACCAATAGGCCCGGCACGAACTCGGAATTGTTCCACAGGGGTGACATCATAGAGCGTGTCGTTGTGAGGGAATGTTTACATTTTGTGGCCTCCCAAATTGACAATGAGTTGGTCATTGAGGATAGCGGCATATTAGCGCCTTTTTGGGGAGCCAGATTAGATTACGTAATTCTATAGGTTCACATGCTGCGCTCTCTAATTCGACCCATCTCTTAGATCTCGGGTCAGACTGCCATTGTACAATTTGGCTCAACTGTGCTGCTTTGTAATATGATAACAGACAGGCCCCCAGCCAAGACCGGCCTTTTCATATAAATTTTGCTGACTCTTGGTTTTTTACCTGAGTGCAGGTCCTTCAATCTGAGTGGCACTGAGAGAGTTTGGAAGAGATATAAGATACGGGGGAGTAAGTTCATTTTAACACTATGGATTCTTCCTATCGAGGAGATCCTTTTAGATGTCCACTTTTGTAGGTCTGATTTTAGGGTCCGGATTAGGTTGGGGTAATTTGCGTCGTATATTTCTTTGATGTTTCTGGTGATGTGGACACCCAGATATTTTATAGACTTTTGTTGCCAGTGAAATTTAAAGTGAAATTTAAAGTTTAGTTTTAATAATTTTTCTATATGGCTGGGGAGATTGACATTGAGAGCCTCAGATTTGGACTGATTGATTTTGAAGCCTGAAATTTTCGAAAACCGGTTCAGCAGGTCAAATAGGTTCGGTAGTGAGGTGAGGGGTTTAGTGATCATCAAGAGGATGTCATCTGCGTACAGGGCCGCTTTATGAGTTTGGGAGTATGTGTTTAACAATGAGATGTCAGGGTTTCCTCTGATTTGCGCCGCCAGGGGTTCGATACAGAGGGCGAATAGGAAGGGAGATAATGGGCAACCCTGTCTCATACCACTCCTAATTTGGAAGGGCCGAGAGGGGTAGCCTTGGTGTACAACCCTGGTGGTGGGGTTAGAGTACAGCGATAAAATCGCATCACTCACCCGATCTCCAAAGCCAAATGCCGCAAGCGTCTCCTTCAGGTAGGGCCAGTCTATCCTATCGAAAGCCTTTTCGGCGTCCAGACTTAACAACATACTTTGAGCAGTGTCAGTAGTGGCCAAATCTATCAGATCTATAAATCGACGGGTATTATCTGCGGCTTGTCGGCCCTTGATAAATCCGACCTGATCTGGATGTATGAGTCTGGGTAGGATAAGACATATTCTATTGGCCAGTAACTTAGCATACAGCTTGATATCCGTATTGATTAGTGATATGGGCCTATAACTTTTGCAATCTAGTGGGTCTTTCCCTGGTTTCGGGATGATTGATATAGATGCCTGTAACATCTCCTTGGGGATGGGGGCTCCCGCTAAAATAGCGTTGAATACTTGGAGCAACCTTGGGGCAAGCAACTTGATAAATTTCTTGTAGTATAACCCTGAGAAGCCGTCTGGCCCCGGTGCCTTTGAAGGTTTAAGTTCCGTAATGGCCTGTGTCAACTCCTCATGTGTGAAGTCGGCAATTAGGGAGGCTCTGTCTGATTCTGTCAATCTCACCAGATTGGAGCTAGCCAGGAAATCTCTTGCTTACTGCTCATGTTAGGATTATGTGCCACTTTCTCACCATTATAGAGTGTCTCATAGAAGGAGCCGAATTCGTCTACTATTTTCTGGGGATTTGAAGTAGGGGTACCAGATTTTAAGCATAAAGCTGGGATGTTGTATTTAGTTTGCCTGTCTTTCAGCATGCGGGCCAGCATCGTATCCGGCCTGTTTGCTTTTTCGTAAAATTTCCTCTTTGACCAACTCAATGAATTATCAGCCCTGGAGGTCAGTATCATGTTTAATTCAATTTTAGTGTCTTTTACCTCTTGTAGGGTTTGCGGGTCTAGTTTCTTTTTATGCTTGGTGGAGAGAGCTTGTAATTTAGTTTAGTTTGCCTCTCTCTCTTTTTTTCGTCTAGCTGTGATATTTATGAGGGTACCTCGGAGAGTCACTTTATGCGCCTCCCAGAGGACCAGATGTGAGGAGACAGAGCCGGCATTTACCTTGAAAAATTGATCTATCTCATTACCCACAGTATCACAGATCTCTGGAATTTTTAGAATGGATTCATTTAGCTTCCAGTTCGTTCCTGGTCTACCCGTTTGAATATTGTTGCACCGTAGCTCTATGGGTGCGTGGTCAGACCAGGAAATATCATGGATCTCCGCTTGGGTGACCTTGGGGACCAGGTGACAGGATACTGCGAAGTAATCAATCCTACTGTATGAGCTATGTGGGTGCGAGAAGAATGTGTAATTCCTATCTGCTGGATGTAGCTCTCTCCAAATGTCTATTAGTTGGTTACATTTGAGACCTCTTCGAAGGGATATACCTGCTCCTTTATTGTGTAGGGTAACTCCACCTGATCTGTCCATGTGAGGTTGTAGGACCATATTGAAGTCTCCTGCTAAGACCACGCTTCCCTGCGCAATCGAGTTTAGGATTCTAAAGAATTTCTCGAAGAAGATTGCACTCTTTTCCCAGGGGGCATATATACAGGCGATTGTGATCTTCTGTCCCCTAATAGTTCCTACTATTATAATATACCTGCCATCGTTATTCCGTTTGGTTATCAGGCCTTCGAAAGGGATGCTATTACGGAATAGGATGGCAACTCCATGCTTTTTGACTTCAGCAGAGGCCGAAAAAACCTGGGAGAAGTCTTTATCAAGGTATATGGGGGTATTGGTTTTGCTGAAATGTGTCTCCTGTAGGAGCAACACATCCGCATGTTTTCTTTTATAATGTGTGAAGGCTAGTTTGCGTTTAGTGGGGTTGTTAAAGCCCTGCACATTGTGAGATATAAAAGTCAACGCCATTTATTGCTGTGTGTGACTACGCGCATCACTATGTTGCTTGACTTACCCGTGGAATCCATGTGTAGGGCCGGACGATCAATTCCTTCAGGGCGCATATTCGTAGGTAGGTATTTGAGGGTAGGGTAAGGAGGGAGTGGGAGGCAACGGGGAGGGAGGGGGAGGGGATGGGGGGACTGGGAGGAGCACATGAGGGACAACACCAAGGGGATTGGGTTCACGACACAAAACAACAAATACTCTAATGTACAAAAAACAAATAGGAACATGAAGACAAGAGCCCACTCCGGGAGCCCCCGGGAGTGGCCCTTGCGCCCAAGGGATGGGTCCTTTGGCCCAGACTGACGACGGGATCTCCCCTGCCTGCTGGGTCCTGGCTTCCCTGGGACTTGTTTGTGACCCCTATTCTGTAGGGATCGTAGCAGAGGACACATACACGCCGATCAGGAAACTGTCCCGCCGGTGCATCTCCTTTAAACAGACAACAGTTAAATAACAGTATAACTTATAACTTTAGCAATAAAAAACTCTCAATCACATAACATCTACCTAATGAGTTTCTCCCTAAACTCCACCTCTCCCTGCTCCTCCTGCTTTTGCCCTCTACGTGAATGTAGGTTGCAAGGAGCACCGTGCCCCCCCAAAGGGTTCCTATTGTGCGGTCCTCGTAGCACCAATCTCGACCACTCTTGTTGGTGAGGAGCTCATAGGACCGGCTACCTAGTTTTCATTATCCTCTTATGTGTGAATGTCTACTCTCTATATGGTAGGGTGCCGGACTCCCCCCCTTTAAGTGCCTCTGTGTTTTAATGTGTGGGTGGTGAACGTTTAATGTGTGGGTGGTCTGCATGTAATGTAACCACATAGCGGTATCCAAGATGGCGGAGGGGCCACTAGCGCACATGACGCTGACGTTAGTCGACCACATGCAGACCTATCTCCCTATGGTGGTCCTTGTTCCCATGTGGGGTCAAGCAGGAGGCAGCCACCGACTCCCCAACCCTCGGATGGCCCAGGCATGCATTTACACCTCCCTTCCCCCGCCCACCAGCCCACTCGTTCAACACTCTAAGGTCAAGGCCCCGCTCCCTCCGTCAGCGCTCCCGCACTGCCGACAGGCGGGGCGCTGACATACACCGACCGCGATATGCGGTCTGTAGGGAATGGGAGCCGGAGCGGGAGTTGGTCGGGAGCGGGAGGCTTGAGCGGCAGGGGGGGCGTGGCCTGCGTGGAGGGACCCGCTACTTTCCCCCCCTCCTCCCTCCACGGGCTCAGGCTGGAGTTGCTGATCACAAGCAACACACATACTCTTACACACACGCAGGCGCTCATACACACACGCAGGCACTCATTCACACACGCAGGCACTCTCACACACACACACAGGCACTCTCACACACCCACAGGCACTCTCACACACACACAGGCACTCTCACACACACACACCCACACACACATAGGCAGGCAGGCACTCATACACATACACACGCACACACACAGACAGAGGCAGGCACTCACGCACTCAGGCACACACACACAGGCATCCAGACACCCAGACAAATATACAGATAGGCATCCCCGTTAACCCCCCCCACACTCCTCCCTGCTTCCCCCCCCCACTGAAGTCCCCCCCCCTCCCGGCCCTCAGCCACACCACGCGACGTGCCGGAGCCAGGGAACACAATTCTCCTGTATCCCCCAGTGGCCGACGCGTCACCGCGTGCAGTCAGCCGCGCAGCCAAAGGGGACCAGGACCGGCCCGGAAGGGTTCCCCTGCTGCGGGTCCCATCTCTTACTGCTCTCCGGTCCAGCCCACCCTGACGTCATTATCCCGCCCCCCCTGACATCACTCCCGCCCCTCTTGTCCCTGGACATGTCCCATCGCCGGGTGCGCCGCCCGGTGTGTCCAGCTGCTAGGTCTCGCCGGTTCGGTGACATATTTGGGTCCCAGGGGGGGGGATTCGGGTGCTGGTGTGACCCCGCTGGCACTATCTAGGGCTTCTGCTACGTCATCGCCCAGTGCCGTCGCCGCTGGGTCCCTCTGCGCATGCGTCCCGTTTCAAGTCTCGCGGGAGCCAGTGACGTCACCGAGGCAGCCCGCGAAGAACAGGGCTGCTCCCGCTCGCCTCTGGGAAGGGGCAGGAGAAGATGGCCGCCCCGCGAAAAAAGTGAGTAGACCTACGGGGGCTGAAAGTTTTCTTGATCACCATGGGGGGTCGATGGGGGCTCCCGGACAAGCACCCCTTGGCTAGGGCCTTCCAGAGGATCCTGCTGGGGAGTTTGGGGGAGAATGTAGTTGTTTAGTGGGGTGGTAGAGCAGAGTCTATGTGGAGCTCAGCGATTCCTCCACAACTCCAGCTGCGGATCGTGAGCTCCCAGCTGTGCGCCATGAGGTTGAGGGGGCGCCACCTTCAGCAGCTACCAGGTGAGGGGGGCTTTGTGGGGAGCCAAGGACCTTACGAAGGAATCCCTCTCCATCCTCTACATGTTTCAGTATGTGTGCAACACCGTTTTTCACAACCAGAACTGCACATGGGAACAACCCCCTGTAGCGCACCTCTTTGTCCCGGAGCGCTCTAGTTATGGAGCCATTGCCTTTCTTTTTGCCAGGGTAGCGGGGGACAGATCTTGGTATACTTGGAATTTGATGTGTTCAAACTCCACTGTTTTCATCTCTCTGGCGACTCTGCATGTTTGTTCTTTTGTCCGGTAGCAGTGGAACCGCATAACGATGTCTCTGGGGGGGGTCCCCCTACTGGGGTCTTCCTCTGAGTGCCCTATGGCATCTGTCTAGCATTAAGTCCCTTTCTGTCAGATCTGGGAACAGATGCTCCAGCCACTTAGCGGCGAAGTCCTCCGGATCTGTGACCGATTCTGGCACCCCGCGCAGGCGGACATTGCAGCGACGGTCGCGGTTCTCCCCATCCTCGATCTTGTCCTCCAGGGATCTGATTTGCTCTTTAAGGGTGGACACTTGTGTTTGTGTCTGGGATATGGCGCTGGTATTCTCCTCTGCCTTAGACTCCAGGGTATCGGTACGCTCCCCCAGGGCATTCACATCTTTCCTTAGTGCCCAGAGCTCTGCCTTGAAGAACTTTTTCATGGAGGAGCAAAACTCCTTCATGTCTTTCCTCCGCATCACTGCCATGTCATCCTGCTCCTCTGCAGGGCTGTCCATATCAGGGTCTGCTGCTGGCAGCTGCACAAGGGAATCGGGAGTCCCGGCCTTAGCTGTATCTTTACTTTTAAAATATGTAGATACTGGCTGTGTTTTTCTACGCACCGTTTTGGTAGAAGCCATCCTTGTAGGTTGATGTATGTTGCGCTTATCTTTATTAAGGAAACGATAGCGTTTTAACTGTTATTTTACACTATAATGCACCAGGGGGGAATGGAGCTCTCACTCTAAGCTGCCATTCACCATCGGGGGGCGTGTCCTCTCAAATGGCCCATATTCTATAAGGATTTCTGCTATCGCACACAAAACCCCCTGAAACCAATGGGACGTTCCATGCGATATCGCTATAGAATAAGGACCAATTTGTGTCCCTTATACTTTCTACTACGAAGGAAGGCAAGTAAACAGGAAGACAATAGGTTAATCTTCCACAGATCCCAGATAGCTGCACACAGGCCTGTGTGCAGCTATCTGGGATCTGTGGAAGATTAACCTATTGTCTTCCTGTTTACTTGCCATGTTAGTACAATCCCTTTGCACCGGTTACATTATTCGCTATTTGGTGAGCGGTGTACTATCAGTTATTTTACTACGAAGGAAGCAACTAATGTCAAGAGGAATGGATTTATCTGGTCCTGAAGCTTTCAAACACATTGCATGCAATTCCTGCTCATTATTTGCAATTGAACAAGGAATTAAGGTGTTTCGCAGCCTCTTATAAGCTGCTTCTGTTACAGCTATATTGTTAATTGTCTCCTGAGGAGTGATATACTGTACATGAAAGTCTTTCTGGGAAAAGCGTACTGCACCGACACACTTTATTCGAGCAAATACCCAGTATGTACCTGGCAGATACCTGGAATGCGCCGCTCCTCACCTCTGACAAGCCCCGTTGCGTTTGCCTTCCCAGCCTGGGTTCATGCCTGGCTGACGGGCGGCTGATCTGTTAAATGATAATGATTAGGATTTAATAGGCTGCAATGCTTTGCGTGTCTACCAGATGGCATAAATTCATGAATTGTAATGCAGTATATATATATATACTGTGCAGTATTGCAGCCAGCAGGAATAAAATGCTTCAATCCCTGCTTGGAAAATACCTCAATGCACTCGGGCAGGAAACAGTCACAAACCTCAATACACCCGGGTATACCCGAATTCGTGGGACTAGCCGAGCTCGAATAAAGTGTGTCGCCAGTGTACTCTGCTGATTAGGAAGCAATTATTTTGACAGCAAATTATTTTATTTCCTAAGGGGAGAATGAAAGTATGTTTTATAATTAATTAGAATTGATGATTTAAAATTGCATTGTAGCAGTATGCAATGGGGAGTATTGCCCCTCAAAAAAATAATTCCAAAGGGTTTATTGCAAAATGGTTATTTTAGAGGCATTTTACATTAAAAAGGAAACAAGACAAGCATAGTCAGTTGCTAACTGAAATCATAACATACACAGCAAGCATCGTGAACTCTTGACATGTCTGACTGCACACACAAGAAACTCTAAATAGGATTTATTAATACAGTAGTATAACATTGGCTGAGCATGGGACTTGGCTACTGAAGAATGTACAGTATTTCAAAGTGGTACATACATGGAGGTCTAGTTTGTTGCAAACTTCAGCACCACATTTAGAAAATAAACCAAATGGAATTCCAATAAAAGGAGACTTATTTTAACATGTTGGACATTTTTTGCAGCAGAGATTTTGATAAATAGTTTGTGGTGAATGTAGTCTTTAACCAGTGTAGCTAAAATCATTGTCATTCGAAATCCTCATAGACCAAATGAACCTTATATTTCTAGTAGCATATGTTTTTGAAACAACATCCTATGTAAATGTGCAAACTGTATCAGACATAAAGAGGGCGATGCTAGTAGCCTTCATAACCTCCTTTTCAAGGCTTTTTAGCAGTTTTCAGCCAAAAATAACTGCAGCGATTCAGAAAGCCTCGATAAGTGAGTGGCAAAAGCATTAATCGCTATTTTTGGCTCTTGTCCAAAACACAGTATCGCCAGGTTTGCCGTGTTAAGCCCCTTATCGCCAGTTTTGATATTCGTGAAATTCAAGTAGCCTCGATTATGTTATCAAGGCTCTAGAATGCCGATTTTCTCCCAAGTTTCTCTCGCCAGAAAAAGTTGGCGTGAAGCTGGTGAGAAGCTGTTGAGAAGGCAGCGAGAGAAGGCATCGAATTGATGCTGGGGCTCTCCGGAGCTGATACACATGAATACCAGAACTGGAGACCCATGGCATGAATCTGATGCAATAAAAATGCATTTACAGGCAACTTCATTAACTTAGCGGCTAACCGCTAAGGCAATGAAGGGGTTAACTACCGGTGCCATGTTTATTTTGGGTAGTGGGGGTCGGTGAAGGTGGTATTTGGACCTTGGTGGGTGTTGAGGCCTGATGGGTATTTGGACCTTGGTGGGTTTTTTAGGTCATGTTTTTTTTTTGTTTTTTTTTTTAATGCACATTGACTGTTAATGTATTAATTTATGGGTACAGATAAATACAGTGACAGGCAATGCATTTCTTGGCAAATGCTTGTTTTGAATTAATTATTATTTTTCTATTTCTGTTTATTGTTTTCACTACATTGTTTGGTATTTGAATGGCTTGTTTTTATTACATTTTAGGATTGGTTAGCGTTTTTATTTCTTCAATTATTTTGTTGGTTACTGTAGGTGTTTATTTAATTGTATTCTAGTATATTAGTATACATTATTTTTATTCTTTTGCGGTTTTAGTGTTAGAATAATTTTATTGATGTGTAGTTGAGGCTTTGTAGTTCTTTTATTCTTGTGGTGTTTAGGTGCTTGTTTGTACTTTAATTGTTGTGTATTGTTGTGCTTTATTTTTTTTATAGGTTGGCCATTGACTGCTATAGTGGCTTATCATGCCCATATTATATGGGTATGATATACCACTGTGCCATTCAATGGGTAGAGGGTGGGGGTGGTTAGTCCTTCCGGGAGGGTAGCGAGTGAGGCGGGTTAACCCTTCAATTTCTATAGCGATTACTAATTGCTAAAGTGATTAAGGGGTTAGGCGCCATTAGATTGTATTTTTTATTTTACTCTTGCTGCCAACGGAGGACATGAACCTGGAGTATGGTGATGAGGATGTCCTTCATCATGGCAGGGGTAAGTACAAGGGTTATTTACTTTATTTATGCTGGCTGGCTAATGTTTGATTTAGAGTGGGCAAATGTGTTATTATCCATATCTGGATCATAGTAATTTTGCCCATTACTGTACTGTATGTGTTGGTGGTGTTATTAGGGGTAGAGGAGGTGGGTTGTAGGATTGTTGTGTTTATTTTTGTTTCTAGGAGGTAGAGGAATTGGGTGAAGTAGTGGGTGTTTAGGCCTCTGGGGGGTGAGGAGGTGTAGCGGGACTGGTTAACCCCTTCAATACCATAGTGGTTCCCACTGCTATGGTAGTGAAGGGGTTAACTCTTCCTGCAATCTTGCCGGCAGGCCTAACCACTGACCCTGGGGCTACTTCCCCCTTCACCCACCCTCTCATCCCCAATAAACAGACTATTGAAGTTGAACCCCTTCATTGCTAGCTGCTAAAGTAATGAAGCTGTTTTATTAAAAAATGTAATACTTGTGTACATACGCAGGGGGTCTCCGGAGCAGAACCGCATTGATTTCAGGTTCGGCGACCCCCTGCTTCCCGAGATACAGCCCCGTTATGAGGTGCGATATCTCCTATGCATTTAAATGTCTCACGTCATAGTGGGAATAAAATGCATAGGAGATACCGGCACCTCATAACGGGGCCTGTATCTCAGGAAGCAGGGGATTCCTGGACCTGAAATCAACGCGGTTCTGCTCCGGAGACCCCCTGCTCACGTACACTAGTATTAACATTTTTTATTAAGACCCTGCGATTGCTGGCGAGATATGCACAGGGAGAGGGGGCCTCTCTCTGTGCAGATTTCTATGCAGCTGTGCCAGATCACTGCAAATCGCCACGGGTGAGAACTTCAGAGAGGCGAATATTACATCGCTGCTCCACGTCAGTTTTGGGGCACTATTTTAGTAGCCTTCATAAAGGCTTTCTGAATACAGTGATAAATACATTGAAAAAAGGCGGCATAACATGCCCAGCGAGACATTTTATGAAGGCCACTAGCATAGGCCCCAATTAGTCTTTGAAGCTCTTTCACTGCATTTGTGACAGAAAAAAAGATTTTGACATGAAGGGCCACATAAACTACGAGGTGCTAAGTAATCACCCTTACAGCATCTCAATCAAGAGAGAGAGAGACAGAGACAGAGACAGAGACAGCGACAAAGAGATAGACAGAGAGACAGAGAGACAGAGACAGACAGAGCTGGGCGATTTGCATATTTGATATTGAGATAGTTGCTGTGTATTGTGATTGATTTGTCTTCTGTTGTTTTGTTAACATCCTTTTATTGTAGTCAGTTTGCAAGTGTTGAGTGTGGTACAGTTTAAATTTGTTTTGTGTTATTTGTGAGTGCTATAGGTATGGCTGAGAGGCGTGTGAGGAGTGGTGCTGGTGTGAGTGGTACTAGTAGTCGTGTGAGTACGCTTGTGAGTGAACCTGGGAGTCAGGGGAGTGATGGTGGTGTGAGTGGTGTTTTTGGTGTGAGTGCTAGTGGTGTGTGAGCGCTAGTGGTGTTGGGGTGTCTGGTGGTGGGGTGTCTGGTGGTGGTGGGGTGTCTGGTGGTGGTGGGGTGTCTGGTGGTGCAGCGCTTTTGGAGTGTCTTCCATTGGAAGAAGGAGAGTCCAGCCAGCAGCATCCAAGCTCAGTGGCTGGACGTGGTCGGAAGAAACGTGTGGAGCAGCCACGTAATCCACGTTTCAATGCTGAGGAAAACAGAGTTCTTGTGACAGGGATTTTGGAGCACTATGACAATCTGTATGGGCATTTAGTAGGTAAGTCAATCTTTGCATTGATTGTTCAAATACTTTTTCTCGTATGTGATGTCACATGTGTTAATTGACATCTAATAATCTTTAAGATCTATCAATGATAGTAGATTGTTACACACATTATCATTGATTATTTACAACAAAGATATGAATCCCTAAAATGTGACATTGTATGTTCATTGACCTTTGTTGCAAGTTTCCTTAGCTTTGTATGTCTCCACATAATTGTAATTGTCATGTGCCACACATATTGAACCTAAACCAGCATTTTATCAATCTCTTTCAACAGTTAGCAATTTTATTTGTTATTCGTCATTAAATAACATATTAACTTACCATAATTGTTATGTATTTCAAGGACAGACAAGTTCAGCCGTGAAGATAGATTTGTGGGAGCAGATTAGATTGTCTGTGTCTGCGTGTGGGAATAGTGTCAGGACCCACACGATTTGTAGGAAGAGGTTTGATGACGTGAAGGCCAATCTTAAGAAAAAAATCCAAACACAACGGATGCATGCTTGTAGCACTGGAGGCGGTCCGCCAGCACCAGCTCTAACGCTAACTCCATTGGAGGAGCAGCTGCGAGAGAAACTTTTGCCGGACGTCGTGGAGGGTTTGGTTGGTGACCGAGATATAGGAGTATATGATCATCCATTCCCACAGGTGAAAAATCTTACTGTAGTACACGTGTGGTATGAAAAGGTTAATAAAAAGTTCCCCCCCAAAATGTCCTAAATAAAACAAATATACAAATATACAAATATACAAATATATATATATATATATATATATATATATATATATATATATATATATGACAGCTTGGTGATGATAGTTAATATATACAGCTAAACCCCGTTATAACGCGCCTCGTTATACCGCGATTCGGTTATAACGCGGTTTTCCCGTGGCTCCCGTTTTTAAAAAAAAAAAAAAAAAAAAAAAAAAAATATTTTTTTAAAAATTTTTTTTTACATTTTTTTTTTTGCACACTGCACACACTCACTGCACACACACTGCTCATTGCTCACACTGCCACACTGCACACACACTGCACACTGCACACACACTGCTCATTGCTCACACTGACACACTGCACACACTCACTGCACACACACTGCTCATTGCTCACTGCCACACTGCACACACACTGCACACTGCACACACACTGCTCATTGCTCACACTGACACACTGCACACACACTGACCACACTCACGCACACTCACACACACTTACGCACACTCACGCACACTTACAGACACTCACACACACTCACACACACACACACACACACACACTTACACACACTTAGACACTCACACACACTCACACACACTTACACACACTTACACACACTTAGACACTCACAGACACTCACACACACTCACACACACTCACACACACTCACACACACTCACACACACTCACACACACTTACACACTCACAGACACTCACACACACTCACACACACTTAGACACTCACAGACACTCACACACACTCACACACACTCACACACACTCACACACACTTACACACTCACAGACACTCACACACACTCACACACACTTACACACACTTAGACACTCACAGACACTCACAGACACTCACACACACTCACACACACTCACACACACTCACACACACTCACACACACTTACACACTCACAGACACTCACACACACTCACACACACTTACACACACTTACACACACACTCAGACACTTACACACACTCACAGACACTTACCCACACTCACACACCCATATACACACACACACTTTCTCTCCCATATATACATACACACACACTCTCTCACTCTACACAGACGGGCCGCGACCAGCACCACCACCCGCTCCCCCCCCTCCTCCCGCGCAGGCAGCGGGAGCACCGGGGACAGCGGTGGGGAGAAGAAACCCCCCGCTACAACCTCCATGCAGGCAGCATGGTTCTGAGGTAAGCGGCGACCTGAGGGACATCCCCACTCCCATCTCCTGCCCCGCGGCCTGTCCCGCGGTGACAGGGTGAAGCGGGGACAGGAGGGACATCCCCGCTCCCATCTCCTGCCCCGCGGCCTGTCCCGAGGTGACAGGGTGAAGCGGGGACAGGAGGGACATCCCCGCTCCCATCTCCTGCCCCGCGGCCTGTCCCGAGGTGACAGGGGGAAGCGGGGACAGGAGGGACATCCCCGCTCCCATCTCCTGCCCCGCGGCCTGTCCCGCGGTGACAGGGTGAAGCGGGGACAGGAGGGACATCCCCGCTCCCATCTCCTGCCCCGCGGCCTGTCCCGAGGTGACAGGGGGAAGCGGGGACAGGAGGGACATCCCCGCTCCCATCTCCTGCCCCGCGGCCTGTTCCGAGGTGACAGGGGGAAGCGGGGACAGGAGAGACATCCCCGCTCCCATCTCCTGCCCCGCGGCCTGTCCCGCGGTGACAGGGGGAAGCGGGGAGCGGAGGGACATGCCCGCTCCCATCTCCTGTCCCGCGGGATGAATATGCGCTAAAGCGCGGCGGCCATTTTTTTTTCTCGCGACCCCGTTAGTAACGCGGTGGTCTCGGGGTGGACCCCGAGACCCGCGTTATAACGGGGTTTAGCTGTATATCTAAATATATATATATATATATGAAATATATGTGTATGGTCATTTTCATGTATTGGGTCTGCAATCCTGCTTTACACCATTATGAGCCAGCACACAGCACTTGAACTGCAGGAAGGGATTATGTGAAATGATATGCAAATGAGCACACAGTGTTACCTGTTACGTTCAAAACCATTCAACATGTTTTCCCGATAGGTTTAAGCTTGCAGTATGGTCACAGCTTGGAGCACAGCCAGGATTAACATGCATACCCAGTAAACAAACCCGCAGTCATCACTTGTCACATTAATGGGTGTCATCACTGTGTTGTTGATTATACCATGTAGGCAATAAATAAGCAATAATTAACTATTTGATTTATCTCTATCTATATCTATAGATAGAATAGATATATTTAGTTGTCTCTGTAACACCTCTAAACAGGGCCTTACTGCCTAATAATTTCCTGGTTGTAATATTGTTATGTCCAAGGCGAACAATAGGAACTTTCACACAGACATTCCATTCTTGGTCAAAAATGCTCTGTTTAGTGTTGATGTTGCCTCATGTGAGCACAAATACGAACATATACCATATATTATTAAATACTGTTAATATATAGCTAGCTATATATTGTAAGTATGCTGATGTACCTGTGTGTGAAAAAAGCAACAACAAATATCTAATCATAGCAGAGAGGTGAACAGGGTGGGGTGGAAGAGGGAGGTCAGGGGGTAATGGTGGTGGGAAGTGTTGGGGGAGGGGGTAGAGGTGGTTGAAGGTGACAATGGGAAGATAAGTTCATGACATTCATTTGAAATGCAAATTCTATTACAACTTTAAAGAACCTTTAGACGAAACATGACAAAGTTGCTTTGTCATGAGTGTTTTAAATAACTATTGTAACCTTATTGATACGCCACCTTCTCACACCAGTAGCATCTGTGAGCGAGAGACTGCATGTGGTGCTGAGTGTAACCCACATGCAGAGCTACCCCTGCATCTCCTAAATTTTTATAGTGATTTGGAAGTAATATCGTACAATGTGAAACAATTATGTGCTGAATTGTAAGCATAGAGTATTGTTTTCATTCATGGCAGTGATCTCACTTATTGTGCCTATAATAATACATCACATATTCAGTGTATGGAGAACAAACCAGTTTATTGGACTACACATCCCTTCATGCATATCTGCATGAACATAGTATGTATGTTGTACGCTTAAAATCAGATTTATATTCATCATGTTAACATGTACATTTGTGTTAAGATGGATCATCTACAGATGGAGCTAAGCATATCATTGTTATCTCTTGAAATGATGGTGATAGTTTTACATCAGTACTCCCACTACAGATACTGTCATGTGTACATAATTCACATAATTTAAGATTGTCATGTCTTTCTTTTATATAGTTGCGCCGCCATCTCCTGGGTCACCTGGGCCAGCTGGGCCACAACACGTGTCCCCACCTGCATCCTCAGTGTCATCAGCAGTAATGGAAGTTGAGTGTCTGACGTACACACAATATAATATGTACATTTCCATGGCAAAACACATTGTTTACAAGATGTGACTTTCACATGTGATGAACTTCAGAATAGTTAATGAATGAAACTGATGAGCTGTACGGTTTCATTAGACAACATGTATTGTGTGTTTTTAAGTACCCAGTATGAGTTGTGATGTAAGAACAATCTTCCATTCAGTAATCATTCACACTGACTCGAGACGTTTGTACAGGTGGCCAACTGAGTAAATCATTTATTGTCAAAACATTTTCTATAATATGTCAACATGTAATGTGTTACACTATGAGAACAACTATCATTAATGCATGAACCAATGTTAATGTTCCATGTAAGTTGTTCATTAATTGATTACTTTTTACAAACAGATTTTGACACTCAGGGACAAATGGACTCAAGTGACCATGAAGTTGTTGACACTCCTGGATTAACACATCATTCAAGTCCTCCTGCTCGTGACAGTTTGTCCGAAAATTGCAGCTTCGGAAGAACGAATATTGGGTGAAGAAAATCATCGCCATTCTGAAATGATGTCACTGCATGAAAGGATGCATGAAAGGATGATATCAGAAATGACACACACAAAAAATGTCATCATACAAATTCGCAAAGAACTCCAAAATCTCAACACCACATTACAAGCACTAGTTCTCAATGTAAGCCAAGCCAATCAGTTTAGGAGTACAGCAAGAGAGCAGGAATTCCAGTTTAACCCATCAGAGGATGGATATTTCCGTCGTGCTAACTTTTCGCTCGACCCATCAGTTCTTTATTCACCACTTCAGGATGTTTCATGTAGACTTGGTGTATCTTCTGTTCAGGTTCCTGTCAACATAGAAGCATTGCCATCATCTGTTCCAAATATTCTACAGACACCTGCAAATGAAACACGCAAAGGAAAAACAGGCAGTGTTGCCTGTGACCATAGGTTATTACTACGGTCACTCTGCTGTCTGTCAGCCGCGCACGCCGGTGGGGCGGTGTGTGCACAGCGCTGTAGGCCAATGTTCATTCAGTGGGAGGGGTGTTTGTGTGTATTTCATGGTGCGTGGACATGACATCACGCGTCTTGTTCTCGATCATTGGCTGATTGTCCGCTTTGGGCGTGGCTACACCTCACTTGTAAACGTTACTATATGTACGTGTGTTGAAGTGACATTTGTATTATTGTATATATGCATATTCCGCGCTAATCGGCGTACTGGTACCAGCACCAGGGAGGGACATGTCTTATACTTACAGCGTACACATCGTCGTGCGCATGTGCAAACACTCTGACCGCAGCTTACTGACGTGCGCGCGCAACATGCGTTGTGCAAGCACAATATGATGTATTCAGGCACCGAAACTCACAAATCTGTAGTAATGCGAACAGCGGATTTTTAAACATTACATTATTCTTGCTGATTTGAATGATCCTTGAAGTTGACAACGCCAATCATATGCAGATTAGTACAGCATTATGATGCTGAAAGATAGATACATGTGCAATGTTGAAACATGATGTTTTTTCTCTATTTCACAGATTTCGCTAAAGAAAACATGGGACCAATGTATGATTTGAGGTGGACCCATGAAAATATTACCAGTGTCACATGTGTATACAAGAAATTTTTATCATTATGTAACAATGTTTTGAAAAATTGTCACGCTGATTAAGACAATGATACTTATTTAGCCTAGTGTGAAATGTGTTACTATGCACTTAATTATCAACATCATGTTGCTAACACAAAAACATTCCAATGATAGTTACATATGTATTGAATATTAGCAAACATAATATGTATTCTAATGTGATATATGTTGAACAACCTTATCACCTTATCACTATTTGTACACAATTAGGTAGTATATATTATGACGTCAAATGTTCATTTTATAATCATCTATGTTCAAAAGTATTATTCGTAAACATAGTATTTGAAAGTATACAATACCAATTGTGACCTTATTTAGAAAACAATGACATGTTAATCTTTTGTTAACACCTATATTGTAGTGCCAACATAACATACATTATCTAATTAATGTTATGTACCCATTATTAACATATTCACCTTTGTGTTACAATGAAAAACACACGTACCTGTAGAATAATATTTTATTCTATGTGAATGTACATGCATTATATGTTAACCACATACCTAGCTAAGTGAAGGGTAGCATTTTAACAAACAATAATGTATGTAAATACACATTGCTTAACAAATACATGCATTACACACAAACACACACACACACACAAACACACACGTAAACATGTCCCATGTGTATCACATTTATTCCGATCCCCATTTGGACTTCATGAATGTTATTATGTTAAAAGTTGTTCTCAAGGATGATTTTAATTATCATAATTTGAACATTTTTTTGCTAACATTATAATTGAGTTTACTAATCGATAAATATATGTGAAATGTTAATACAATATGTTTTCATGCTGGAAGCAGTTCAATACAACTTACATGTACTGCAAATCAACACACATCTTTAAGTACAACATACACATTTGACAATGTATGAATGAAGCTGAACATCAAGAGAGTGAAGAACAAATGACATATATTGCAATGGTAACGATGTTTTGCACATGTTGGTTATTTGATCACAACATGCATTGACTGTTCCCCTCGCTCATGTTCATGAATTGATGTCACCATCAGGTAATACTGACAGGTTATCTAATGTAGTTCATAACATTAACAGACACGATCCAAGACCCCAAATATTATGCCAGCAACAGGGGCACAATACACGAATGACATATTTAAAGGTGCAAACTTGTTCATAAAGTCATGCTTAAACATACTATCACAATACCTGTTGCGCTGTTTGTCCCTCTTGTTACAGATGTTCAGTAAAAGAAATTCCATGAACAGTCATTGGAGTAACAGGACTGACAAATATAATTGATAATAAAAAGATGATTAATGAGCATCACATGTGATATGAGCTTTTTCACCTACATATGTTACAGTTTACAATGTGATCGAAAAACTGAGAAGGTATACTGTATGAACAATGTGATCTCCAAAAGACAATATGCTATACATCATTGTCACACACATGTCAGACTCTAAGTGAACATTTGTATATAAAAAGATGTGTAACAATTGTATAACAACATTTTTTTACATGTCTTTAAGGCATAACAACAATAAATCTTTCACAGAATATCACATTGCACTACATTATTCACTCAGGTACACCCAAAAGTGGTTTGTGGTGAGAGATTTGTATCCAACGTGTTGATGAATTACATACCCGTGCCAGATGTCATTGTCCACACAGCAGAGAAGATAAAGGTGGGAGTAGGATATGCGTCAGGTTCCTCGGTGAATTATATTTGGACACATGTCATTCTCATAAACATTAATGAATACATATATATATTACTATGAACATATAGGTTGTTGCTTACACGAGAAATATGTGTTGATCACATTACGCCGTGTCTCCACACCACAGGCTGTTTGCTCACTGTCACCTGCAGCATGGACAGGAGGCTCCTCCTCCAAACCCTGACATATGTCATTTTCAATATTATGGCGGAGGGCCACATTGTGCAAAATGCAGCAAGCTATCACAATATCTGCCACTTTATCAGGCTTGTATTGGAGTGCCATTTCGATCTAAGCACCTGAACCTTGTTTTGAGCAGGCCAAATGTCCGCTCAATGACCGACCTTGTAGAGATGTGTGCTACATTATAACGGTCCTCTGCTTCGGATTGAGGGTTAGGCACCGGTGTCAAAAGCCAAGGCCTAATCCCATATCCTGAGTCACCTATAATCCAGCGTGGAGAAACATTTTCAAACATTATACAATGTCGAAACATTATGACATGAAACATTTAGTACAGATTATGTCACATGTTAAATGACATGTCAAATGTTTTAACATATATGCTTGTTTTTGCCAACATGCACATATGTCTGTAAATCAGTATGATGTTATGTGTAGCGCAAATAACACAACCATAGTATACTGTCCAACACAATGCGTAATTTGATGCTATCGAGTTTGTATGTTAATATGGCTACTCATATGTTTGACATAACATGGTAATTTCATGTGGAAGTTGTTTATTGTTCAAGGTGTGTGTGTATATGTGTATAACATGCAACATTTTAATACTACACCATTTGTGTTCGTAACACTTCATACTATATACTCACCCACCAGCCAACCATGTCCAAAATAGCCTACTTCGAAAGCATGGAAAACTGATGAGTTTCTCAGGATAGAGGAATCGTGGCTGGAACCTGGGAATCTGACTACCACATTCATAATCTTCATCATGGCATTGCATACCACTTGGACATTCAGGGAATGGTAGTGCCTAAGATTGCGGTAAGCATGCTCACTCTGACTATGCGGGATCAAGGCAACATGGGTGCAATAAATTGCACCCATCACACATGGTATCCCGGCTATGGTATAAAAGCCATTTCTCAGTTCCAGCCACTCTGTGTGCTCTCTTGCAAAATTAATATAATTCCTAGCGCGTCTATTCAGTGCACATAGAAACTGGGTGAAGGCACGTGAGAATGACGATTGCGAGACCCCGCCCACTATGCCCACAGTTGTCTGGAATGACGTGGAAGCAAGATAATGTAATGAGCACAGCATTTTAACAAGCCCAGGGACTGCACGACCTCTGGCTGTTACAAAATCTAAATCTTCGCGTATCTCTTCATAAAGAGATAAGATTACTGCTGAACTCATAAGATAACGACTGAAGATCTCCTCCTCACTCATCCCATCTAAAATCGTTCGCTCACGGTACACACGTGGACGAGGACCACTTCTCTCCTCTCTCTTCTTCTCTCATCTCCTTGTCCTCTCCTTCTCCCTCTCCCTCTCCACTCTGTCCCTCCGGTCCCCTATCCCTGTCCTCTCCTGGCCCTCTGACATCCTGCCCCTCTGCTATCTTCTCCTTCAAAAGAATTCTCCGCCTTCTTATCAACAATTGTAGCATCTTCAGGTCTCTAGCTCTGAATGCACATGTAATTGTCCTCCTTGAAATAGCTATGTGATTATGTCACGTGACTTGAATAAGTGAAAGGTGTGACAGAAACAGATTGCACTTGAAAACTCCAAGCGTGTATCCAGAAAAACTAATACGGATTCATTATGTGTGTTAATCAGTCAAAGATGATATTTGAATAAGATGTCACGTTAATCTTTATAAAGATAGTTTACACAAAGTCTTCATGAAATTAACAATGCATATACGAGTTCTTTACGCAACACTCAGTAATCAAATTTGGATACAACCATGAAATAAACTTTGACAAACAAAGTTGCAACATGTTCAAGTTTGCATGGGATTGTCACATCTTAACATGAACACATTCAAATGTGCATATGCATAAATACAAGGCATCTGTAGAATTGCAATTGATTATGTAAAAATAATCGCAAACCGATGTCCTAGAATAGATATGTGTAGCACTTTACATGAAATGATTACACTGCATTGTGTCCAATGTACTCAGGCAATGTTATTGAGTGTGCAATTGATGATATGTGCAATTGGACAAGAGGCATGTCCAAAACAACATGTAAACATGACGAAAAATAACTATTTCTTAGTTGGATCATGTGTTAGCCATTATAACCATTATATAATGTATAGCAAAATACAAAAGGGCATGATCGGTGCTATGTGTCAAAACTTGTAGATAATATTATAATCAAATACAGGACACTTTACAAACATGTTTCACATTATGTGAACTGTTCCTTTAAGAGTTTACTATAGGACTATCCCTTGACACAGCATAATATAAACATTCATGTAGCACGCAAATAATAATAACATTGACAAGTAAGATGTTCTGCCAATAATGAACGTAAGCGGTGACACGATTAAGTGAATAACATCGACACTGTAATGTCAAGTAAAGTTTTATTTCGAGCAATAACACGGAAACAGTCATATAAAGTTATATGTCTCCGCTCCATTGACTCCATAGATGTTGAGATAAGCAATTTTTTCTAAGTGCCGTCACGGCAACCTTGCCGATCCTTCTCCCCTGCAACTTGCCAACTTTAGTTGGCGGGACGGATTGGCGTAAAATTCTCAATTCTAGAGTGCCGATCAGCAGCGAAAACCTGATCGGGGCTACTAGAATTGAGCGCATTTCAGAAAGTGCCGATAAGTGGCAAAAAGTGGCTTAAACCGCACCCGGGTACTGAAAAGTTTTTTGGGGGAAAAAATGCCGATTTAGGGCGTTTTTCGGCGCTTACTGAATCTGAAAGGCAATATTGGTGAGAAAATGGCGAAAACGGCTTTTCAGTGCTTACTGCATGAGGCCCATGGTCCCTGATGGCTTAGCATCACATAATAATCATGGCCCATAATTTAAATAATAAAGCTTTCTATTTGTAGTCATTTGAGGTTATGTATCAAAGTCTCCCAGCTGCAAATCTGAGGGGAAATGGTACAAAAGTACTGAACTGGATTTATCTGAGAGAAAAAAACAACATTAGTTTCAATGAGAAAACAGTTTCTTTATCAATTTGGTGCAGTTTTTTTTAAAGGCTTTGAAAAATGACCCCGGTTATATTTAACTGGTCAAACCTTGGGGGCATAATTTTAATTATGAGAGAGAAGATTTCATCTTTATTTCAAACTTTTTCTAACTTGCTACTTACCACGAATACTTAGCACTAGAGCGCGTGTAGGAACTTAGGGAGGAAGCTCATCCCAGAACTATAACCGGGAGATGAGATTACTGTCATCATCATGGCTATGACATGAGCAAACAATGTATGCTTGGAAATGGAATTCTTTGTATTTTACTTTTTTTTTTTAATTTTTATAGAAAAATTAAAACACAAATGTTTTTCTGTATACATTGCTAAGATCATGTGGACCCTTTCTTCTCCTGTGAGACCATAATAAAAGAGGAAATATTGTTGTACATAAAACACTGGCAAAAAAAAAGGATTAGGAGAAATTCAAGTTGTATTGACTTTATGAATTAAAAAAGTGTGTGTTTCGGGCACGGGCATTTTAAGTGAAACTTCTTTGTGTTTTGTCACTGTTTTGTCACAGAAATTGTATTTGTGATGGTGATGTTTTTAATGAAAAATCAAAACACTATTTCAGTGCCAAAACACAAAGAAGTTTGACTAAGAACGCGTGTGTGCGGCATAAACCATATGTTTGACCTATTTGCACTTCTATATGTATAGTAACTGAATTCCTTGTTTGTGTTTGTGTGTGTGTGTGTGTTTGTGTGTGTGTGTTTGTGTGTGTCTCTGTGTGTGTCTGTGTGTTTCTGTGTCTCTTTGTGTGTGTGTTTGCGTGTGTGTTTGCGTGTGTGTTTGTGTGTGTGTTTCTCTGTGTGTGTCTGTGTCTCTGTGTCTCTGTGCATGTGTGTTGCATCTGCACATGTGCTGAACCTGGACATGCGCGTGGCACTGGCACCTACTACGCAGGTGCGCCAAGCTGGCGCCTACTGCGCAGGTTTACCGAGCCAGCAGCTACTATGCAGGTGCTCCCAGCTGGCGACTACTGTGCAGATGTTCCCAGCTGCCGCCTACTGTGCAGGCATGCCAAGCCGGTGCCTACTGTGCAGGTGCAACGAGCTGGCGGCAGCGGCTCCTGTGCATGTGCGCCGAGTGCGGGAGGCTTCTGCATGGGTGCCGAGCTGCAAACACTGATGGCCGCCTCTTCTGCCAGCAATGACATCACTTCTGTGACTGCACTTTTCCGTCACCATGAAGGTGATTTACTCCAAGGGAAATTTTCATTTGGTAGGTGCCAGCAAAGAAGTTTCACTTCAAAAATGCAATGACCACTATGGTCATGTGCCAAAAGAACGGTGTGATCATGAGAGTATTAAATCTCAATATTGAATAAACACATACTGTAACTGCACCAATACATGTGTTATGTGAGGAATTTGAAAATTTAGGAGAAGATGTCAGTGGTATATAGAGATAGGATTTTTTTTATGGATTTGGATCCGTCACGGATCGGCCTGTTTCTTTGGTCCTCGGATATCAGCAGTTCAGTCTCAAATATGGTGATTCACCTTTTGCGGGTTTTTTTACTTGGGAAGCAGTGGTCCCCCGGGCTGAAATTAATGTGGTTCCTCAATAATCATAAAAGCAGCACAATCTCCTGTTAGAGATGCGCAAAGAGAGGGACCGAGTATGTCTGCTCTCGCTGCGAAGCTCTTCCAAGCGGGTGCATCCCGGTAGGCTTAACAAAGCCAGAGTCCCATTCAGAAGCAGAGACCCCACTTTCCCCCTTTGTTAATCCTGATGCACCTGCTCTGCACTTGGCTATGAACACTCCACGTTTGGTCCGCGGTTCACCAGCACATGTGCGGGGGCAGGGTGGAGATAAAGCTGGCTACTGTACATCTGTTTTTCTCAATATAAAAAGAAACCAAAATATTGGCTACAGCCAGAGGAGGAACTAGGTATTTGTGCGCCAAATGCACCATGCACTAAAGAAGAAAGAATCAAGGTAAAATAATCCTGTAGTTTTTATCTGTATTTGTGAATATTTTGTATGTTCTCTCTCTCCCCCCCTTTCTCTCTCTCCCACACACCATCTTTCCCCCACCTTCCCCCCTATTCTCTCTCCCCCTCCCCCCCCCACCAGTCTCTATCACTCCCTCCACCACCACCAGTCTCTCATATGCTCCCTCTCCCCCCAAGCCTCTCACTCCACCTCCAAGTCTCTCTTATTCTCCGTCTCCCCTTCCCAACTGTCTCTCACTCCCCACCCCACTATCAAAGTTTCTTTCACCCCTCTCTGCTCTCCCTAACCCAAGTCTCTCTCACTCCACCAGTCTCTTTCTCTTCCCCCATCCCAAGTCTCTCTCACTTCCCCCCCCCAAGTCCTTACCTGTGAAGCAGGGGGGCTGTCTTGGTTGGCAGACTCATTGTAGTGGGGCCTATCCCACCTCTGCTGGTGCCATTGTCATCATGCTCCCTCCTGCTCCCTCCTTCGCTGCTTTCCTCCACATGCATGCCCTCCTCTGATGCTACAAAGATCATGCTCCTTCCTCCGCCGCTCTTTTCGTGCATGTCCTCCTCTGCCACTGCCAGCTCCCTCCTCCTCTGCTCACATCCACACATCCGCCCTGCACCCCCTACACTACTGTGCCTTGGGCAGTTGTCCCGCTCGCCCCCACTAGTTTCATCTTTGTTTATAGCCGGGCATTTGGTCACGGATGTTTGGACCTAATCCCTAAAACTCCTAAAGTTAACCCCTACCATAATATGCTAATCCCTAAAACCCCTAAAATTAATTCCTTACCCTAATGACTAAATCCCCTAAAGTTAACCCCACCTTAACCACTAAAACCCCTAGAGATAACCCCCTATCCTAATCCAAAAAACGCTTAAAGTTAGCCCCCCGTATCTTAATCCCTAAAACCCCTAAAGTTAACCCCTACCCAAATCCCTAAAACTCCTAAAATTAACCCCCTATCCTAACCACTAAAACCCCCTAAAGATAATCTCCTACCCTAACCACTAGAACCATTAAAACCATTATCCCCTACCCTACAATTTACCTTGGTGAAGTGGCCGGCGACTGAGGGTCGAGCAGTGAAGCGGCTGAGACAGAGGTTCCCTCTGCAGTAAATTTCCAATTCCATACTACAGATGTATATCTCTACTAGTCTGGACAGATCCCTTTGTTTGTACAGTTTTTTTATTAATCATTTTATAGTGAGGGAGGCATTTTTATCATGCACATGTAGTGAGTTATATACTGTAGCAAGTAAAATAGAACCCTATCACTGGATCACATATTACATAATTAACGACAGGGACTCAAGCAACAAAGAGATATCTGGCATACAGTGTTCAGTAAATATTTCATTCTACAGTTCTTCATCATGAAGATGTATGGTGCAGGTACAGTACATAGTTTTTAATATTGTTTTTAAAAGACATGTTGGTTCACAAACCAGCAATCCTACCTATAAGTGTATCTACACTTTTGCCAAGTTAGTTCTACATTAAAATATAGGCCATATATTTTGGTGATATACTTCTAAGGTAACCGTCATCTGTTATTTGGGGCATTTTTTTTCTGTTACAAAAAGGAAGGAAGGAAGGAAGGAAAGGTAAGGGTTAAAGCAAATACTAGACTATTTTTTTTATTCCTCCATTGCTTTACCAATCCTGGCCAGAGTTTTTCATGTGTTTGTTTCAGAATTGTATGTTCATGGTCGTATTTTATCAAGAGAACATACCGTAACATAAAGGATACAATAGTCCAATCTCTCTAATTTTGCACCTTTCAGTGTATCACATTTTTTTAGTCTGTATAATAACTCCTTGCTAAGTGTATGACACTTTTAACTTGTTGCTTACAGTTCACGTATTTATCATCCATGCAAATTTGGATCATATAAAACCAGTTAGATTTTATTGCAGAAACTCTGAGCAGCAATCCTCTGCAAGGTACACTATAGTACATCATTGTAATTTCATACAGCTGTGTTTCCCTGTCATAGATCTTTTTCTAGAACTAGTCAGGTATAGAAGAAAGTTTATCCAGAGACGTTGTGCATCTAGTTCTGTAACATCACTCTGCATTAATACATTATTTTATGTTTGGCAAGCAGGATTCTATGCATGATTGTTTGAGTCTAAGCATTCTATTCAATTATATGGGATGCCCTTTTGACCTGCTTGAGAACCTCATTACATCGTTATTCTTTGCTCTAGCAACAGAGTGCCCACCACTGCCATTTTTGCCATAGATTTATCTGTCAGAAGTTGCAATACAGTATGTTTAGTATTTATTTTAACTATGTGTTTCTATTACATTACCAGGCAGATTTAATGTTGGGGCCAGTAGACTTAAAGAAGAAACCTATGAGCTTTCAAAATATATGTACACTATAATGTAATTTATGAGGAACCCTAATGTTGGTCCACTAAAACGTTTCTACATTTCTCTAAGATCAATATGGCTATTATAACTTTGCCTTCTAGGCATCTAATTCATTCTCTCCTACAACCCTGTTTTTTAGGGCTTGGTATCCCTATTCAAAACCATATTAATAATTTCATCACATGAGAGCATATTAAAATAATGAGTTTCTTCACTAAGGTGTCAGCCTGTACATTCAGTTTCTATCTGGTAATGAGGTTTTAATATATTAGTTTCACTTCCATCGTTGTTGCAATTCATTTTGATTGAACTCTGTGAGATTATACACTATATATAGTGACAAGGACATAACCCCTCTATTAAAGGGCTCCAAATAGAAAGCCTGGATCTGACTAATGAGTCCAGCAGGGAGCTGGTTAACTGCACCTACAGACAATTAGCCAATCTCCACCTGGCGCATCAGTCAGGTAGAAAAGTCTTCTGCGTAAACTGCAGGGGATCTCTCTAGCACTAAGGAAGTGTGTGCTATCAGAGAGAGATCCCAAGGAAACAGATCCTCTATTCCAGGATACAGTGGACCCTAGAACCCGCCAGAGGGTGAACCCCATGGACACCAACCTAGACCCGGATGAATGGAAAGAGCCCCTGATAACAGGTACCTCTTTGGACTTTGGGTCAGCGGTTGGTAAGAGGTCTAGTCTCCCATCCCTGCAGATAGAAGCTGTCATTGTTTGCAAACTCACAAACAAGGGTTTGTTGATAATGAGAAGTGTATTGCATAGTATGATCATACACATTCAAAATTCTATAAGACTCTCCACCAAAAGAGTGTCCAAGCACTTTAATATATACTTTTTTTATGCCTTTGTTCAAAATAGGTTACCAGGCAGATTTTACCAACCACTCCTTAATTCTTAAACCAATCATCTTACAGATCATTAAACCTGGTTAAAACTAGATTAAAACAGTTCTCTATAGAAACCAGGAATGTGGGCATTACTTCAAGCACAGTTATAAATCTACTGTGAGCAAAACACATTCAAACTACAAAATGTAGACTAAAAACCTAACAGACAAAATGGAAACAGAACAATCCTTCAATCCTTCTCCAGAGACCTCCCATCCCCCAGTCCATTTCAGTAATATATTCATTTCAACAGTATACTGATTTCAGCAATATTACTTCTTTAAAGACCTTACAAAGGGATAGGCTATGATATTTATTTGTATGCTGCCTTAAAGTTGTGTTATTTTGAAGCTACGGGCTAAATACATGCCAATGTTTATTTCCCCCAAATCTATGTCTTCCTGCTTATACCTCTGCACTCGTTTCCTACAACTCCCTTTTAAATATACTTTTTGCACAGACCATTTCTTGTCCTCTGTTTTTCTTGGTGAATTGACACCTTTTTATTTTTTTACATAATAAAATAGACACATATTATCAAAATATAATAGGCACAAAGAGAAGCATGGTTCTTACTGTATAGTATGTCAACATTATTCTGTTTGCATCTATTGAACAGCATTGAAATGTGACTCACTCAGTGTTATATAAATGTATGGATTGATGTCTAATTACTTTGGGATCTTGCCAGGAGACATGTAATAACATAGTCTATCATTGTAATGGTGACTAAATGAGAACCTCATGGTGGTGACAGTGGAATGTTACATCTTCCCATAGTACATAAGTGTGCACTGCCAAATGACATGGGACATGACTATATTCCTCATAATGCATCAAAGTTAACAATGAATCCTATTACATCTACAGTATACAATTCATTAACTAAAAGCTTTTACTCAAAATGGCTTAATGTCTATAACTATTATATGAAATTTATAATATGATCCTGAGAAGATAATTTTTTAGGTCTAACTTTGGAAATAACTTTTTTTAAACTCCATGTACATCACGTAGCATACTAGAGCGCACATTTTAAAGGTGTTAAAAAGGTGTAATTTCACTAGATTCTAATGTACTGTACTTGCACTGAAATTACAATTTTATTATAGGCCAAAATAATCATACAGATAGATTGCAAACATTTATAAAGAGACCCAAGAAAAGATAACAAAGATATTATCTTTTTAATAAAATATTAGCAGGTTTTATCTTATGACCCTGCCCTTATAGTGTTGGGTGCAACTTCTCCGTAATACTTAAGAGAAGTGAGGATGAACAAATTCAATAGTACATAGCCAATAAAAAAAACCCAATAACACACAGCTGGGACTAAATGCAATTTATATATGATGTATTCATTTTGGGGAACTGGGTTTCTGTCCTAAAGTACATGAATGGTAATTTATTTATTTTATTAACATGCCTCTAATACTGTATGTTGTGTTTGCTTTGTATCCATTGATATTTTTTTTTCTTCCATTCATGTTTGTTGGAGGAGGGTCACTTTTTTAAAACAAATGTCTGATAGCATGAAGGCTACAATGTCAAGAAGAAGCTCTATTTAGTGCACAATGACTTGTCCACATCCTCCTTGCTGTCCAGCAAACACTGCCTGAAATAAATGGAGCATGTCTGATAGTATTTGAATGTCTTAATTTGTTTCTAGCATACAGTACAAATCTTAAGGCACCTTATATGATGGCTACATTATTACTGTATATTGCGTTGTGCTTATTGTGCAATTTTCGGGGATATGCGAAGCATACTATAACAATTTGATGGATGAGCCTTAACGCTGAGACATAGTTTGCGGATTGTCGCCAGACATGAAGATAAATAAAGAGACTTTTGTATGTGATGCTTTTTGGGATCTGCTTCACGAAGTTGCATTATAAAATAAACAAGTGCTTCATTTTGAATGGATGGTACTTTATATGCCCTGCATACTGTGTTCTTGTCATGGTTTGTGAATGTTAGATCAGGGTCTGTAGAACAGATAAGTAGCAGGCTCGATCTTCTATCTACAATACTGTACATTTTGGAAAGTTGCTTGTCTGTTTGTCTATTCGCAATGCATGTGGACACTGCTTAAGATATTGTAACCCAATTTTGCATGATGGTTCCTGAGATCAAGGAGCAGGTTTTTGTCTATGATTGGACAGTTGGATGCTGTTCTGAAACAAGATGGTAGACTAAAGCTTTCAAAACGGCACTGATTTTAACAAAATTCATCAGAATTATATGTACAGTTAGGTTCGAAAATAATTGGACACTGACACAACATAATTTTGGCTCTGTACGCCATCACAATGGATTTGAAATGAAACAACCGAGATGCAATAGAAGTGCAGACTTTCAGCTTTAATTCAAGGGGTTGAACAAAAATATCATATGAAACGTTTAGGAATTGCAACCATTTTCATACACAGTCCCCTTATTTCAGGGGCTCAAATGTAATTGGACAAATTAACACAATCATAAATAAAATGTTCATTTTTAAAACTTTGTCGAGAATTCTTTGCAGGCAATGACTGTTTGAAGTCTGGAACGCATGGACATCACCAAACGCTGGGTTTCCCCCTTTGTGATGCTTTGCCAGGCCTTTTCTGCAGCTATCTTCACTTGTTGTTTGTTCGTGGGTCTTTCTGCCTTAAGTTTTGTCTTCAGCAAGTGAAAGGCATGCTCGATCGGGTTGAGATCAGGTGATTGACTCAGCCATTGCAGAATATTTCACTTCTTTGCCTTAAAAAACTCCTGGGTTGCTTTCGCAGTATGTTTTGGGTCATTGTCCATTCAACTTCACTGAATTTGGCTGAATCTGAGCAGACAATATATCCCTATACACTTCAGAATTCATCCGGCTGCTTCTGTCTTCTGTCACATCATCAAAAACACTAGTGACCCTGTGCCATTGTAAGCCATGCATGCCCATGCCATCACACTGCCTCCACCATGTTTTACAGATTATGTGGTATGCTTCGGATCATGAGCCGTTCCAAGCCTTCTCCATACTTTTCTTCCCATCATTCAGGTACAGGTTGATATCAGTTTCATCTGTCCAAAGAATGCTGTTCCAGAACTGGGCTGGCTTTTTTAGATATTGTTTGGCAAAATCTAATCTGGCCTTTCTATTCTTGAGGCTTATGAATGGTTTGCACTTTGTGGTGAACCCACTGTATTTGCTCTCGTGAAGTCTTCTCTTTATGGTAGACTTGGATAATGATATGCCTACCTCCTGGAGAGTGTTCTTCACTTGGCTGGATGTTGTGAAGGGGTTTTTCTTTAAGGTAGAAAAAACAGGATATTCAGCGCTCGTGCTGTGTGATGGTGTGGATGATCCCTTTGCAGCATGTACATAAAGCGTCTCCCCAGAAACTCTCAAATCTAGGTGAACCCCCTTAGAAAGGGGGGAAGGCACCCTGAAAAACAAGATAATAAAAAATGCACAAATGCGCACCAGGGATTAGTGGAAGGTAATTTATTAAAAATACACAAAAACTGAGGGGATCCAACCCCACCTCAGAACAGCTGTACAGCTGAACGGCTAAGTACTACCAAAGAAAACACCTAATGGTGACTAAACCCTAAGCTGCACAGTTTACAAATACAGTAAAATTTATATAAAAAACATGAAAGAAAAAAACAAACATGAAAACAACCTATCAACAGATTTGTATAGAAACCGCCATAGGGTTGGGCACTGGCAAGGGGAAACGGACACTCACACTGAGACAGTCAGCAGACTCGCGGTGGCTGCACAGGATCCGGATCTCGGCACCGCGGAGATGGATAAAACCGCTGCTGTCTCCTGCAGGCTCCGTCTCAGCTTACCAGCATACACGCGCAGGATGACCTGTCGTGACCTCTACGCGTTTCGTACCAAGTACTTCGTCAGGAGGTCACGTACAGCGTCATCCGCGTGTATATATAGGCGGCAACTGATTGAAGAAACCAGCCCCCTCAGAGAAACACCCTTACTTTGCCTACTTGCTATGCTGATTGAAACACCTTGAAATAAGGTTACTAGGCAACAGGGTGTATAGCAACTCATGTGGGGGATGTGTGCAAGTATAAATTAATCATTGCACTCACCCCTATGAAAAAATAAAGGAATAAGACCTCTAACAACATGAATAATATACTATGTAAACAAATCATGCTGAAACCTGTATATGAATAAAAGAAAAAAGAACAAATGATTAAATAAAAACAAATAAATATAAAAACATACATGAATGTTAATGCAAATAAATGTTAATAAATTCATTTTATTAAAAACGGAATACCTTATCTTAAAAAAGGAGTCAATTCAATTAATTCATTGAAACCATAGGGATGTCTGGTATGCATTTCATAAATCCAAAATTGCTCCCGTTTCAATAAATGATTATCTCTATTTCCCTGTCTACTACCTAGTGATACACTTTCAAGTCCCTTAAATTTAATACAACCAGGTTCACTGTTATGCACTTCTTTAAAGTGTTTCAAAAGCGGAGTTAATGGCATACCCTTTGCTATTATTTTTGGTATGTTTTTAACATTTCTCAGGTGCTCTAACATGCGCATTTTAAACGGTCTTTTTGTCTTACCAATGTACTGTAAATTACAGCTACACTGTAAGGCATAGACCACATGCGTTGTCTGACAATTAATGAAACTTGTAATATTGTAGACTTTGTTAGTAACTCCTGATGTAACTGTTTTCCCTTGACAGATATGGTTACACGCTTTACACTTTCCGCATTTGTACGTGCCTTTAACTCCTAGGCGAGTTTTAATATCTCCAGATACGATGGCCTCTCTGGAGACTTGACTTGGAGCCAGAATGTGTTTAAGGTTAGGTGCTCGTTTGAACACTATCCCTGGTTTGGACTTTAGTTGGGGACCCAAAATGGGATCAGCTTTTAATATCCCCCAATGTTTTTGCAGAATTTTTCTAACATTGTAATGGGTATCACTAAATTGAGTAATAAATGCTGGGATTTGATTTTGTCTCTTCTCACTTTTTTTATGATGATATTTCATCAAAGATTTCCTAGGAATCCTTTCTAGTTTTTTGAGCGAAGAGTTTACTAAATCGCTATCATATTCTTTGTCTAGGAATCTTTTCTTTAAAAAGAAAGATTGTTCTTCATAATCCACAGCCTTAGAATAATTTCTCTTTAACCTGAGAAATTGATTAAAGGGAATATTTTGGACCCATCTCTTATCGTGACAACTAAATGGGTCTAAATATGAATTTACATTTGTAGCCTTAAAATGCGTTTTAGTATGTACAGTTTTGGCCTCCATGTAAATCTCTAAATCGAGATAATGAATGCTTACTGAGCTATTTTCACCACTAAATTTTAAATTAAAATCATTATTGTTCAGATTTGTGACAAACTCAAGATAGGAATCTTCTGTCCCCTCCCACACAATAATAATATATCGATGCTTAAGCTGCGGAGGAGTACATCTAAAGATCACCAGAGACTCCCACTGTCCCATATACAAATTGGCGAATGACGGGGCAAATGTTGTGCCCATCGCCGTCCCCAAGATTTGCAAAAAATAGAGGGAATCAAACAAAAAATTATTGTGACTGAGGATGAACTCAATTGAGGATAAAATGAATTCAACCTGTGTAATGGGAAGTGTTTGTGGGGTCAATAAAAAGTGTCTAATTGCTTCTACCCCTTTTTTGTGAGGGATACTGGTGTATAGTGATTGAACATCTAATGTGGCTAATCTATAATTATCTTCCCAAACGAAACCATCAAACAATTGTAAAACCAGTTTTCTTTACCATGGAAAGGATCCTACGATCATCCACCACTGTTGTCTTCCGTGGACGTCCAAGCCTTTGTGTGTTGCAGAGCTCACCAGTGCGTTCTTTTTTTCTCAGAATGTACCAAAACTGTTGATTTGGCCACTCCTAATGTTCCTGATATCTCTCTGATGGATTTTCTTTTTTTTTTGCAGCCTAAGGATGTCCTGTTTCACTTGCATTGAGAGCTCCTTTGACCGCATGTTGTTTGTTCACAGCAACAGCTTCCAAATGCGAATGCCACACCTGGAGTTAACTCCAGACCTTTTACCTGCTTAATTGATAATGAAATAATGAAGGAATAGCCCACACCTCTCCATGAAACAGCTTATTACTTTTGGTCCCTTGAAAAATAGGGGGCTAAATGTTAAAGAGATGTAATTCCTAAACCCTTCCTCCAATTTGGATGTGAATACCATCAAATTAAAGCTGATAAACTGCACTTTAAGCCCATATTCATTATGTAACTGTAACTTGCATTTATTTTGGTACACAGCCGAAATAACAAAACTTGTATCAGTGTCCAATTATTTTCGGACCTAACTGTATATTATCTTTACTGTGCATGCAATGTCTTGTATATAATGTATACCCTGTTCACTTATGTAACTGTATTTGTAACCATGTTAACTTTATGCCATCTTAACTTTATGCCCAGGACATACTTGACCACATGTCATCTTAACTTTATGCCCAGGACATACTTGAAAACGAGAGGTAACTCTCCATGTATTATTTCCTGGTAAAACATTTTATAAATAAATAAAATGACATCACATACAACATCACAAATGATGCATTTTTTCCATTAATAAGCTAAAAAATTAATTATCCATTTATAAATCTCTGATTTATGGCTTTCTTCAAATGCCAGAGCAACGCCAGGTACTTTTAGCTTGTAGATATAAACTAAGCATTTCCTAAAATTGTAAACAAGGGTTGCATTACAAGATTTTGGATCATGGAAGCAACAATGTGGAATTTAGACAATAAGACAGATCTAAAAATGATGAATCTAGAGTAAATATGTTATGACTTTTCTTTCAGGCTGCAGTACATTTTCATTGATCAACAAGTTCTTACTGATGTAGTTTTACAAAAGCTTTTGAGGCCACATATCTTCTTCAAATCTATTGCTGTTCTTCCTCTACTGCTATTTAGCTTTAATATAACTTTTTGTCTTAGAAATTTGTGTCCCCCATTGTATAAATTGTATACACATTTTCCTGTTACTTATTGAGCAGTTTGCTTTTTGCCAACGTGTTTGTACATTTCAATTCAAATTGAACTTGAATGAAGAAAAAGGAAGTGGACAAAATGCTATCATTACATTTTAATACAATAACTTTCTAAGTGGGCACATCCTTGCCTTGAATTGTGTAGCAATGGTATGAGTAGGGGCCGAACCACTGTCATGTCTTGGTCATCCAGAATAAAAAGGAGTTCAACATGCTTCTGACCATAGGGCTTTGTTGCCAACTATGTCATATGACATGTTGTTGTCATATAATGTCTTCAAAGTGCAGGTAGTTCTAACGAAGTTCTCCATTTAATGTGACAGCTTAGAACAGTGTAAAAACAACATTTCAGGTCCCATATGGACCTTTCATCAGGTCCATATTGCACCTAAAACTTTGTTTTTCCACTGTTCTTTGCTGTCACATTCAATGGAGAACTTCATTATAAACTTGTGGGTAGAGCTTTACTTTTTATCTGTCTTAGAGGAGACCTGCACTTTGAAGAAATTGTTTGTCTATGTTGTGTTGGCCGCACAACCAGGATTGTCCTCGTCTGAAACTGTGTCCCCGCACTTTGGAATTGCATTATGTTGTTAAATCATGACATTGCACTGTTACTTAGTTGTAAATCCAAGTACATAATTCACATTCTCTACATCTAAATTGGCATTTGAGGATTTACTTTACAAATGTCCCTGATTTACACAGTAAATGGCTATACATACTGCATGGAATAATAGAGTCAGTGTTATAGCAAGCATCAAAGTAGTAGATTCAGAAAGTGCCAATGCCGGATGACGTACACCAATACAGAGTTAACTGTAGAGATGGACGAAACTGTAAAAATCGGTTTCGCGGAATTTTCCGAGCTTTCCATTCAAATCCGTTCCGTGGCGTAAAATCAGTCGACGGATTGTTCCAGTTTCAATTTGTGCAGACTAATCCAAAACCGCCATTGGAAATAACCGCTTTTGATTTTAACAATCCCATTCACAGATTCCGCAATCCATGGATAGGATTGTTAAAATCCACTGGCGGACTGCGGAATCCGCGGATTGGATTGTCAGTGATAAAAATACATCCGCGAGGCGCATGCTCGAAGCCAGGGTGAATAGAAGCCTAGTTCACTAGCTCCTTCCACACCAGCATGAATTTTGAATAAAAGTGGCGCTAAAAATCAACGCAAAACTCTCCCTTGAGCAGATCTACCCGTCGGAACACCTAGGGATGCCAACCAGGGCGAAGTCCAAACAAAAGGACCCCTAGGTCAAGGCATACTTTAATAAAAGCACCCCGGCGACGGCAGGTGGTCCCGACTCACCCGCACCTACTATGCAGTCGGACTCGGACAGTGAGAGTCCGACACCGCAGACGGACAACCAAGAACTGGTCAGACGAAAAGACCTCTGCGAATTCTGCGGGGAAATTAAGCATTTCTTCCGCAGGGAGCTGTGGGATCTAAGAAGGGATCTAGACGGGGTGGGGGAGCAGACTGGGGCCCTAGAAACAAAAATGGACGCCAACACGAGGGCCCTGCAGCAAACTAATAAAGCGGTATCCCAACTGGTGGACAAGGTTCGCGAGCTCACTGATAAGTAGGAAGATACCGAGAACCGGGACCGCAGGAACAATATACGTATCAGAGAGGTCCCAGAATCTATCAATGACCCTGAGGACTTTGTGCAAAAGTGGCTGGAGCATCTGCTCCCTGATAAAACTGAGCAAGACTTACACCTGGACAGGTGCCACAGGGCGCTACGCTCAAAATCACAAGCAGGAGACCCCCCACGAGATATCATTGTGCGTTTCCACTACTATCGAATTAAGGACTCCATCTGTCAGATAGCCAGAGAAGCGAGATCCATGGAGTTTGATGGGTTCAAACTCCAGATCTACCAAGATCTTTCGCCTGCCACCCTCTCCAGACGCAGAAATCTGAGTCCAGTTACACGGATCCTACAAGAAAAGGGGGTTAAATACAGCTGGCTGTTTCCATTCGCCCTTCTGGTAATAAAAAATAGGGTCGCAAACACCCTGAAGAGAGCGGAAGATGGCGATGCTTTCATGATAAAATTGGGTCTGCTACAAAAAGCTCCTAGCCCCGGCCCCTCCCAGCCTCCTCACCTCAATCCGGAGTCTGATCCAGCGCTGGAGACGTCCTGGAGCAGAGTGGGGACCTCCACAGCTGCCAACCAGTGAAGAGCCGAGTCCTTCAGCAGCAGCCAGGATCAATTAGACAGTTAAAGGAGACATTCCCCATTCCCCCCCCCTCAGAAAGCATGGCTGCCCGCAAAGATTTCTCGCATCGCCCCTCCCCCCCCCCGTGGTCACCCTCGGGAACTGCAGGCTTCAGAAGAAGGCAGCCATCTCTGGAGACTTGTGGCGGGAATCCAGGCTGTAGGCGCGAAGAGAGCGGAGGTGGCGCTATAGCATGGAAGACAGCTGCACGTCGTATCCTGGGTCCCTTCCGCCTGACCCCGAGACCCCTGCAGGCGAGGAACTTCCGGTGCAGCACAAAGTTGGACAGTGCATATCCAGGACAGAGGGCGCCTGCCTGTGGTGGTCCGGGGAAACTTAGGGAAGGAATCACAACTTCTGCCTCAGGCGCCACAAAAGGAGGAATGAGTGATGGATTATCCTGAGTGTTTTATACCCAGAGTGGCCGGGCCCCTGGATCTCAGATCAGGAACGGAGGCTAGCATAATAAGTGGTTTTGCTCCCCTGAGATATCATAGGCAGTAGCCAGACAGGTCACCTATAACTAGCAAGCGGAGACCAGCCAGAGTGCCCCTATTTTCAACCACCGGACACATTAATAGCGGAGTGAAAGGGTGTATCAGGGGGGAGGGGGAGGGGGAGGGAGGGATATGCTTGATCCGGCTATCCCACGCTCAAAATGTCTGTTCAAGGTTGTTTAGTTTTGGTTAAAGATGCCTAATACACTACATTCACATTGTGCCACTGTTCATCTCACTTCAAAATGCCGGTGTGAACTCACTCTGGTGAGAGATGTCCCATGGAGTTAGTTCATGGGAACTGCTTAACCATACAGAGGACAGACCTAAGAATGCCTGGTAGCCCTTCCCAACGGTGCCAGGCAGCTGTCCAGTCCATAGGGCAGAAGAGCCGACTCTGGCTTAGTCCAGACACGGCTCTTTACCTTTTTCTTTTATGCATTTTTGCGTTCCCTCTCCCACTCTCCCGCCCCTTGTCATCTTCCCATTGGGGGGACACAGGTCCTCTCCTAGCGGGATTCACTCAGGTATCGCTCAACAACTCTGGGTTGAAACACACAAATACAGTATCATAACAGGGCGCCGCTCAAACATAACGTCATGTTAATGGCTATAAATATTATATCTAATAACGTCAAAAAGGAGAGCCGCATTCACAGATTATAAAGGAAAGCAGGCGGACATTATCCTCCTTCAGGAAACCCACTTTAGCTGTAGTAGTTTGCCTAAATATTTAGATAAACAATTTTCACAATTGTATCTAGCATCAGCGGCGGAGAAAAAGCGAGGGGTAGGCATTCACTTTCATAATAGCGTTCCCTTTACGCTAGAGACACTTAGGAGAGATAGTGAAGGCAGATTCCTGATTGTCGTAGGAACAATACAAGAAAATCCGATAACGTTGGCCTCACTCTACGCTCCCTGCGAGCAAAGCCACGACTTCTTCAGGGGTTTCTTTCAGAAACTACATCAGGTAGCCAAAGGCCACATTATCCTAGCTGGAGACTTTAATCTCACGCTGAACCCGAAAATAGATAGGACTGGCATACCTAAGAGTGGCAGGAGGAAAGTGTTAGAAGCTTTAAAGACAGGGCTCAAAAAAAAACAGCTCACTGATATATGGAGGGAGTTACACCTCACGGAGAAAAACTACACCTTCTATTCCCACCCCCACGACGCATATAGCAGAATCGACTATTTCTTCATCTCTAGTAGACTGGTCCCTCGGTCTCCCATGCAGGGATCCATGATATTTCATGGTCTGACCATGCGCCAATAGAGCTAAGGTGCGATCAAATTCATTCTGATAGACCTGGCGCAAACTGGAAACTTAATGAGTCTATCTTAAAAATCCGAGATATATGTGGCTCTGTAGGTGAGGAAATTAACCAATTCTTCAGGATAAATTCGAGTTCGGTAAGTTCACATCTCACTCTCTGGGAGGCCAATAAGGCAACCATAAGGCGTTCGCTAATTGGCATAGCAGCTCGTAGAAAGAGAGAGCGAAACAACAAGATTGTAGTGCTCCAAACAAAATTACACGCCCTTACGACAAGGCACAAAAAAGAGCTGATCCCCAGATCTTAACAGAGATAAAGAACACCAACATTGAACTTAATCTGCTGATGGCCTCTCAGGCAGACAAATCCTTGAGTTGGTCAAAAAGGAAATACTATGAAAAGGCAAACAGGCCAGATACCATGCTAGCGCGCAAATTAAAAAGCAAACAATCAAATTATAACATACAGGCGATCCGCTTAAAGACAGGAGCCTCTACATCCAACCCAAAAAAACATAGTGGAGGAATTCAAACTATTCTATGAAAATTTGTATAATGGAGAGAAAGTGGCACATAATTCCAAATCCTCAAGAGCTGTAGAAGATTTCCTGGTGGGCTCCAACCTGACGGGGCTGAGTAAGCTGGACAGAGAGGTCTTGGAGGCAGATTTCACATTAGAGGAGCTTTCCCAGGTCATCACTGACCTCAAGCCTTCAAAGGCCCCCGGGCCAGACGGCTTCTCAGGGCTGTATTATAAGAAGTTCATTAAGAACCTGGCCCCATGGCTGCTCCGAATGTTTAATGCTGTTTTGGCAGGAGCCCCGTTTCTGGAGCAGATGCTCCAGGCGTCTATCTCACTGATTTATAAACCTGGTAAAGATCCGCAGGATTGCAAAAGTTATTGCCCAGTCTCCCTCATCAATACGGATGTTAAAATTTATGCCAAATTACTGGCCAATAGAATGAGTCATATCCTGCCCAGACTTATACATCCAGATCAAGTCGGCTTTATTAAAGATAGACAAGCTGCGGACAACACCCGATGAATCATTGATCTGATAGAGATAGCAAATAACAAGAAATTACAAGTTATGATGTTAAGTCTGGACATGGAAAAAGCATTCGACAGAATTGACTGGCCTTATTTGCAACAGACGCTTGGAGCCTTTGGCTTCGGGGAACAGGTGAGTGGCGCGATAATGGCGTTATACTCTGGCCCCGCTGCTAGGGTCCTCCATCAGGGCTTCCCATCAAACACATTCCAAATTAAAAGTGGCACACGTCAGGGGTGCCCATTATCTCCCCTTTTATTCGCCCTATGTATGGAACCTCTAGCGGCGCAGATACGTAACACGGATATCTCAGGGATTACTTTACATTCGAAATCAAACAAGGTTGCCCTGTACGCCGACGATATCTTGCTGTTGATCTCTAAACCCCTGACCTCTCTGCCGAACCTATTTGACCTGTTGGAGAAATGTAATAAGATATCTGGATTTAAAATTAACCAACCCAAATCTGAGGCCTTGAATATCAGCCTCCAAAAGAAACTGAAAAGTCTGAACTTTAATTTCAATTGGCAACCAAAAAATATTAAATACCTGGGAGTCCATACCACTAAGGATTATAAGGGCATCTACTAAGCAAATTATCCCAAACTGATTTGAAAATTGAAAGAGGACTTACGAAAGTGGATGCCACACAGGATCTCCTGGATAGGTAGGTGTTACGCCGGTGCTGCCCGCAGACCAGACCCGTCCCCTGAGCTGAAGGGGGAAGTGGTAATACACGCACCCGCAGCAAAGGGAGTGTGTCCGGAGTGTGGTATGAAGCGTTGCCAGGCCAGGTGTAGTAAGGTAGACAATACTTGCCGGTACCGGTTGTAGAGATAGAGTGAATGATGCCTTGCCGAAGTCAGGGAGTGGAGAGTGGAGATAGGTCGTAGTCCAAGCCGTGTTCAAGGGGTTACCAGAGTGAGCGTTGTCCAAGGAGTGCCGAGATCGAGAGCCAGAGGGGGTAGTCGTACGAGTTGCGTCAGAACCTGTGAAAACACTGAGAGAATCCAGAAGTACTTCCATACAGAGACTACACTGGCTACACACTTTATTCGAGCTCGGCTAGTCCCACGAATTCGGGTATACCCGGGTGTATTGAGGTTTGTGACTGTTTTCTGCCCGAGTGCATTGAGGTATTTTCCAGGCAGGGATTGAAGCATTTTATTCCCGCTGGCTGCAATACTGCACAGTATATATATATATACTGCATTACAATTCATGAATTTATGCCATCTGGTAGACACGCGAAGCATTGCAGCCTATTAAATCCTAATCATTATCATTTAACAGATCAGCCGCCCGTCAGCCAGGCATGAACCCAGGCTGGGAAGGCAAACGCAACGGGGCTTGTCAGAGGTGAGGAGCGGCGCATTCCAGGTATCTGCCAGGTACATACTGGGTATTTGCTCGAATAAAGTGTGTCGGTGCAGTATGTCGAGCAAAGACTGAGAGCAGAGAGGAGCTAGATAAAGCAGAAAGGTCCAATTAGGAACGGAGGCGGGACAGGAAGAGCTACAGGGAGACACTGCAGATTGGTGCAGGCCTAACAGGCCAGGTGAGTCTTGTTAGTAACCTGAGTATGCCCGTGCAGTGTGCGGGGGCGGAGCCTGAGGTCCGGGGGACGGGAATAAGAGTGTGCAGACTGAGCATGCTCCGTAACTCGTGTACGCGTGTGAACCGAGCCAGTGGATGGTGCAGGTGTGCGTGCAGGAGGGTGTGGGCGTGCCCGGCGCTGAGCAGAGGAATCGCCGAGGGGAGTGATCCCGCGATGGCGGCAGGGGCGAGGAGCCGTGGAGGCCGGTAAGGCAGGATTGTTTTGTGTGTCCAGGGGCTCCCTGCGGGGAGGGAGTGCTCTGTGTGGGGAGCGAGGAGAACGCCGATTCGTGACAGTACCCCCCTCTTCAGGAACAGCCTCAGGATGGTCCAAGAACGGTTTCTCTGGAAACTTTTTCCTGAAAGACTTAAGAAGGGCCGGGGGATGAATGTCCTTTGAAGGTACCCAGGATCTCTCTTCAGGGCCAAAGCCCTTCCACTGCACCAAGAACTGGAGCTGACCCCTGGAAAGGCGAGAATCCAAAAGAGAGTGAACATCGTATTCCTCGTTATTTTGTACAGTAATGGGATCCGGTTTACGAGTCTGATCCGTGAAGAAGTGACTGGAGATAAATGGTTTTAAGAGGGACACATGAAAGACATTGGGAATCTTCATACTGGGTGGTAGTTGGAGCCGGTATGCCACGGGATTGATTTGTTCACAAATAGGGAAGGGACCCAGGAACTTAGGTACCAGTTTAGGAGATGGTACCTTGAGGTGGATATTCCTAGAGGATAGCCATACCAAATCCCCTGGTTTGTAACTGGGCGCCGAACGATGACGACGATCGGCCTGTAGTTTCAATCTGCGGGAGGAGTTGAGAAGGGTAGACTGAATCCTGGACCATGCGGTTTGGAGGGAAGAAATACGTTCATCTACGGCTCGTACTCCAGAAGGAATGTCGGGGATGGGAAGACAGGGAGGGTGGAACCCATAATTTATAAAGAAGGGCGACTCCCTGGTGGACTCGTTTTTTGCAGAATTGACGGCATACTCTGCCCAAGATAGGAGTTGAGCCCAATCATCCTGGAAATCGGAAATAAAACATCTCAGGTACTTCTCCAGGGATTGATTGATTCTCTCTGTTTGTCCATTGGACTGAGGATGATAGGCGGAAGAGAAAGAAGAAGAGATGCCCAATCTCTTCGTGAAAGCTGTCCAAAATTTGGATACGAACTGAGAACCTCTGTCAGAAACAATGGACGAAGGGATCCCATGAATCCGGAAAATCTGCTCCGTAAAGATATCAGCAAGGGTGGGGGAGGTGGGTAATCCTTTAAGTGGAATGAAATGGGACATCTTCGAGAACCTTTCCACGACCACCAAGATAGTGTTCATTCCTCTGGACCTGGGCAACTCCACGATGAAGTCCATAGAAATGTGGGACCAGGGGCGGTCGGGATCTGGAAGGGGTAACAGAAAACCCTGAGGCTTTTGACGGAGAGTCTTGTTTTGAGCGCACGTGGGGCATGCGCGGGTAAACTCCAGAATATCTTGAGACATCCTTGGCCACCAGAAATTCCGACGAATGAGATCAGTAGTCTTCTTAAAACCTGGATGACCTGCAGATTTAGAGGAGTGACTCCAAGACAGGACCTCTGGAACAAATTTGGATGGTACAAAGAGTTTGTTGTCAGGAACGACCAAGTCCTTGGGAATGCGTCTCTGGGAGTGCAAAATCTTGTCAAGATTCTTGAAAGAAGACGTGGCGAGAATCCTCTCTTGTGGAAGGATAGTTTCCAAAGATTCCTCTGGCCTCTCTTCAGAAGAATGTATTCGGGAGAGTGCGTCTGCCTTTACGTTCTTGGTCCCATGGATATAGGAAAGGTGAAAATCGAATCGAGAAAAAAAAAGAGCCCAACAAGCCTGTCGTGGACCAAGGCGTTGAGCGTTCTCTATGTAAAGAAGGTTCTTGTGGTCCGTGAGAATAGTAAACGGCTCTTTCGACCCCTCTAGCAGGTGTCTCCACTCTTGAACAGCCATCTTCACGGCCAGAAGTTCCCTGTTACCCACGTCATAGTTCCTCTCGACAGACGAGAATTTCTTGGAAAAATATGCACAGGGATGTAACTTATCTTGGGGCGTGGGTCTCTGGGGAAGAACGGCACCAGCGCCGCAATCAGAAGCGTCGACCTCCAGGACGAAGGGAAGTTCGATGTTGGGATGACGGAGAATAGGTGCGGATATAAAGGCTTCCTTGAGTGTCTCGAAGGCGGAGATGGCCTCGGATGACCAAGCAGAAGGATCTGCTCCTTTTTTGGTGAGCGCAGTGAGGGGTGCCACAATGGTGGAAAAACTCCGTATAAACTTACAATAGTAATTAGCGAACCATAAAAAACATTGTATGGCCTTGAGAGAGTTGGGCTTGGCCATTCAGTGACTGCTTGAAGTTTACCAAAGTCCATCATAAACCCCTCATCGGAAATGATATACCCCAGGAACGGAGTAGAGGTCGTATGAAAGGTGCATTTCTCCAGTTTGGCGTACAAATTGTGTTCACGGAGACAGGAAAGGACGTAGGAGGTGTGGCGTATATGGTCCTGGAGATCTTTGGAAAAAATCAGGATATCATCCAAGTATACAATAACAAAAATATTGAGTACCTTACGAAAGACGTCGTTGATGAAATCCTGGAAGACAGCGGGAGCATTTCATAAGCCGAAAGGCATTACCAGATATTCGTAGTGTCCACTACGCGTGTTGAAGGCCGTCTTCCATTCATCCCCCTTCCTGATGCGCACCAGGTTATAGGCACCACGTAGATCCAACTTGGAAAAAATCTTGGCCCCCTGTAATTTATCGAACAGTTCGATAATAAGGGGAAGGGGGTAACGATTTTTAATAGTGATGTGGTTTAAACCCCTGTAGTCGATGCAAGGCCTCAACGACCCATCCTTTTTCTTGACGAAGAAAAACCCAGCCCCTGCTGGGGAATTGGAGTGACGCATAAAGCCTTTCTTGAGATTCTCCTGGATATATTCATCCATAGTGTGAGATTCTGGTAACGACAAGGGGTAGGTCTTGGATTTCGGTAGGGAGTAACCTGGAACTAGATCGATCGGACAATCGTAAGTCCTGTGTGGCGGCAAGAGGTCTGACTGTACCTTATTGAAAATGTCCCGGAATTGATGGTAAACGGAAGGTATAATAACTTCGGGAACAGAGGTATTGGCCAGCAGTTGATGAGTCTCGCCTGACCTCGGCCTCCAGGAAATGGGAGCAGAGGAAGTCCAGTCAATGAGAGGATTGTTAAGCTGTAGCCAAGGAAGGCCAAGGGTGATGGGTATCCCAGGAGCGTGAATGGCATCGAGAACTAAGATCTCCTTGTGCAGATGTGAGGACAGAAGCAAGGGAGCCGTCTCTAAGGAGATGTGGGCCGGGGTAAGAGGATGTCCATCGATACCGACGAGTGCGATGGGAACCTTCTTTCTCACGAGTGGTATGCGGTTTAAACTGGTGAATTCAAGATCCACAAAGTTTCCTCCAGCTCCTGAATCAATAAAAGCGGCGGTAGAAGTCTTGAACGTATCGCCTGAAAGGGAGACTGGAAATGTAAGTTTCTTAGGGAGTTCACCTTTAGAAAGGGGACGTGGAGACATTACACCCAGAGAGAGCCCCTCTGTACTCACTGGGTGTTCCCATTTCCCGGACGCAGTGGACACTCCCGAACCAGATGTTCCATGGATCCGCAGAAGAAACACAATATCCCGGCGTGGCGGAACTGCCGTATCGGTGTGCGGATGCGTTGTACCCCCAATTGCATTGGCTCTGGCAACTCCAGTGCAGGACGAAGAGGTATGGTAGCACTTGGGGAAGCCGGAGTGTTGCTGGGAGTACTGGAGAACGGAACTTGAAAGTTATGGATGCGAGTGCGCTGACGCTCTGAGCGGCGTACCTGGATACGTTGATCCACTCGGACAGCCAAATCAATGAGGACCTCCAATTGATCCGGCCTGGATTGGCGAGAGAGTTCATCCTTGATGGGATCTGCCAGGCCTTGCCAGAACTCGGAACGAGAGCCTCTTGTCCCCAGTTAGTCTCGGGTGCTAGAGTCCGGAATTCCACAGCATACTGCATCACCATTCGCCGTCCCTGAGTGATCTGGAGGAGAGAAACAGATGCCATCTCCCGACGAGCGGGAGAATCGAATACTTGTTGAAACTCAGCTTTAAATGCCGGGTAATCTTGGGTAAGGTCAGAATGTCGCTCCCAAACCGGGGAAGCCCAAGCCAGGGCGCTGCCAGTGAGGAGGTTATAAATGTAGGCTACCTTCTTGCGATCAGTATTGTAGAGATGGGGGGCCATTTCAAACTGCACCTCACACTGGTTTAGGAAACCCCTACAATCTTGCGGTTCACCTGCATAAGGCTTGGGGGGAGGAATCCATACATCTGAGCTGCTAACTGCGCTTGCGTAGTGGGGGCTTACATCTAGCGGGGTCGCGGTCGGTACCCTGTCTGAGAGTACTGCGACCTGGCGTGTAAGTGCCACAATTTGGTCTGCCATGGCCTGGTTTTGCTGAAGCAGATTGGAGAGAAACTGTTGAAGTTCGGTCTGGTCTGCGTCTTGTGGGCTCGACATAGTGTTACGCCGGTGCTGCCTGCAGACCAGACCCGTCCCCTGAGCTGAAGGGGGAAGTGGTAATACACGCACCCGCAGCAAAGGGAGCGTGTCCGGAGTGTGGTATGAAGCGTTGCCAGGCCAGGTGTAGTAAGGTAGACAATACTTGCCGGTACCGGTTGTAGAGATAGAGTGAATGATGCCTTGCCGAAGTCAGGGAGTGGAGAGTGGAGATAGGTCGTAGTCCAAGCCGTGTTCAAGGGGTTACCAGAGTGAGCGTTGTCCAAGGAGTGCCGAGATCGAGAGCCAGAGGGGGTAATCGTACGAGCTGCGTCAGAACCTGTGAAAACACTGAGAGAATCCAGAAGTACTTCCATACAGAGACTATGTCGAGCAAAGACTGAGAGCAGAGAGGAGCTAAATAAAGCAGGAAGGTCCAATTAGGAACGGAGGCGGGACAGGAAGAGCTACAGGGAGACACTGCAGATTGGTGCAGGCATAACAGGCCAGGTGAGTCTTGTTAGTAACCTGAGTATGCCCGTGCAGTGTGCGGGGGCGGAGCCTGAGGTCCGGGGGACGGGAATAAGAGTGTGCAGACTGAGCGTGCTCCATAACTCGTGTACGCGTGTGAACTGAGCCAGTGGATGGTGCAGGTGTGCGTGCAAGAGGGCGTGGGCGCGCCCGGAGTTGAGCAGAGGAATCGCCGAGGGGAGTGAACCCGTGACGGTGGCAGGGGCGTGGAGCCGTGGAGGTCGGTAAGGCAGGATTGTTTTGTGTGTCCAGGGGCTCCTGCGGGGAGGGAGTGCTCTGTGTGGGGAGCGAGGAGAACGCCGATTCCTACAGTAGGATACATAGTGTAAAGATGAATCTCCTCCCCCGTATCCTTTACCTCTTTCAGACTCTACCAGTGCCACTAAGACTGAAGGAAATACTCTCACTTCAGTCTGAAATCTCCAACTTCATATGGGGAGGGAAAAAAACTGAGAGTAAACAAGACAATTATGAAAAGGACCACCCGGTCGGGAGGCCTAGCGGTACCTTGCCTGTTATCTTATTATAAAGCGGCACAATTGTGTCAACTCACACAATGGCAGACCAACCCGGCATTGAAAAGATGGGTAGATCTGGAAAAAACGGTCTGCTTCCCTTTGGAGTTAGACAATCTACTTTGGCTACCTAAAACAGCTGTTAAATGGGCTGACCGGCCGCTTTCCTCGATGGCTAACTGGTTGTCGGTCTGGGAGGCCGCCAAATTTAAATTTACCTTGACATCCAAATACTCACTGATGTCCCCGTTGTGGGGCAACCCCGACTTTGCGCCAAGGCTAGAAGAAAACGCCTCAGTGATCTGGAAAAAGTATGGATATATTCGACTCAGAGATCTGGAATACCAAATAAAATAAAATCATTTGAACAAATCAGATACGAAAAGAATATCCCACACTCTGAATTCTTCCGCTACCTCCAGATCAGGGCGTTCTTTAACAAAAACTCTCCCTACCTGCCCTTAACCACGTTTGCCCTTAACCACGTTTGAAAAGCTCTGTCTGACAGAAACAGACACACGGGGACTTACATCGCAGACATATGGAGAAATAGTCGGTTCCGGGAACGCACAACAGCAGCCAAAACTAACATATAGAGTTACAGTAGGTGGGAAACTGATCTAGGAGAGGATCTGGAGGAGGGAGACTGGTCGGCCATATTGGAAGCTGCGGCTAAGAGCTCTATCTGTACGACTTTCAAGGAAAATGCATATAAAGTATTGATGAGGTGGTACCTCACCCCGCTAAAATTATCAAGGTTTGTGCCAGGATACTCCCCGCTGTGTCCAAAACAGTGTGGAGAATCAGCCGACCTGTTGCACATGCTGTGGTAATGCCCTCGAATCTCACCTATTTGGGAAGAAATTAGAAATTGGATCCAGAGGATTTTTGACCTCACAATTCCCCCGGACCCGTGGCTGTTCCTTCTGAATAGGCCATGGCCGGGCCTCTAAAACTGGAAATAAATTAGTTGCACATTTCACAACAGCAACGAGGTGTGAGATCGCAGCTATGTGGAAACAACCCGATATCCCAAACATCCCCAAGATTCGAAATCGATTGTGGTACATATGCCAGATGGAAAAATTAACGAGCTTAGTTAATGACACTGGCGCCAAATATCTAAAAGTCTGGACGCCTTGGCTGGCACAGACAGATATCCCAGGGGTAGAGGTAGCCACAATCTGGCAATGATAGTCATAAATGCATTCTCACTCAAAGGACGAGAGCACCTCCGTGGGCTGCCAGGCCACGTACGTAGAATCAATATAATATAAGAGGCCCAACAGCCAACCCGATGAGGACTGACGGATGTTACATGTAGTGAACTGAACAAACCTCACTACGAGAGAAGGAGGAGCCCGTGCCCCTGGGGTTTCCCCCCTCCTCTCCCCCCCTATCCCCCTCTCTCCCATTATCCATCCCTTCCCCCCCTTCCCCTTCCTTATCCTTATTTTATTTTACCCACAAGCTCAAATTCCCTACTGTACCTCATAACGTAAAGTTGGATATTTGTTAATGTTTATATTGTACAAGTACATAGGAGAGAATTTAGGTATCGTATTGAACTGCTATGTGTGAGATATTTATTTTATCTGTGTTGCGATACTATTTGTACTGAAATTTACGCTTAGTTAATTCCCAACATCAAAGTCAAAAGGTATTAATGCTTTAAGTGACCAAATTGATATAGATTTTAGGAAAAAGGAATATTGTGTTATAAACACTGGATATTCATAGCGCAATAGAATAAAAGGTTTAAGACGTTTACATTATAAAATGTTCACATGAGGATTCATTGTTTGTTTAGGGTGAGCAAAAAAAGCTCTGTTTCTGTTGGCATCATTTCACAGGTGTCATATTAGAAGGGAAAAGGGGAAAAACGTCTCCTTTTCAGTGGAATATTTGATTTAACCCCCCCCCCCATGTTACCAATGTGTTTCTTCCTTTTTTTTTTATAGTGCAAAAAAAAAAAATATTATTACACAGCCTTTAATGCAGATTATTAAGACAATTTTTGAAATGATTTCTCCCAATGCTTAGGGAGACAATGTTAATGCTTTAGCCGATGACTCTGCAAGCCGCGTCTGTGGGCCAAATTTGTTCTACCGAGTGCCTTAGAGTTGCCCTTGGACTGTCTGCTCATTCTAATCTCATTGCAGTTGTTCAGACAACTAAGTGCAATTTTGCATACTGAAACTCACTGTTTAATAGTGTTATATATATTTGCAAAATGGTAAAACATAATCATTTTTAAGCTTTTTTAAATATGTAACGCTGCTTTCCCCACCCTCTGGGACATTTACCCTGGTTATAGTCCGGTGTGGTGCTCGATGCCTGTTTAGCTCAGGAGATGTGGAGTGTTCCGCGATGACTTGGGGAAACAGGACAGGCTCATGGTGATCTATGATGTTCTTTTGTGGTGCCAGCGCCTCCAGCCATAGTGGGCTCCAGTAGAAATGAAGGCAATCCCCACCATTACAGTCTTTTATCCCCATACATCTGTCCAATAGATTGCGACTCAGTCAGATATACAGTATAAAAATGGATGGTCTTCATTATGCAGCCACTGCTGATGTTCTTACAGCGATTGCAATCAGTTGGCAGGATAGTTTCCAGGCTCCTGGATGGTACGGGCCTGCTGGTAATGATGAGGCCTCACTAGAGTAATGGAATGCACCCAGCTCATGAGGGACTAATCACATCTTCCTCCCAGCTGGGAGGAGACTTGACTTACATCCTCATCCCTCAAGGAGGAAGAGGGACTCACTACACCCCACCCTGTGAGGGCTGGGTTTCTCTCTATAATTTAGGACACCTCCTCTATAGTGCCAAAAGGGGAGGGCACAGACTCTGCATTCTTATTGGACAGACACAGACTCCCATGTCATCTTCACCTCTGCTACTCACAAAGGCTGCAGGAGGAGGGGAAAGCCCCATAGGATAACCTTTCACTCTCTGAATCTTACTAGAACTTACGTGACAGGGAAGGCAGAAAGATAGCTGGCCCAGCCATGGCTATAAATATATATAAAAAACTATATTTGGGTTATAAAATTAGAAAGCTAATTGAGGTTTATGGACCCCACCGTGTGCTGTGAGATCAAAGAGATCTGACTTGTATCATACATTTGAGATTTTCATCTAAACTGTTTTTCTTTTGTTTTTCACCTTGGAATTAGAGAGTGAGCATGATCACTGAAGAGAACCTGGGGGCCTGAGATTGCTGATTATTTGGATGAAAGTAAAAATGCAGCAGTGACTTGGTATAGTCTAACAAGCTGATACATTTCTCATGTACTGCTGCGGCCAAGTTTATTCGAGCATTTGCCCGTTCTTGGCCGCAGCAGTAGCCTGGCGCGCGCCCGAGAGTGACGGGCGCGCGCCGAAGCAGCGGAAGAGCGCCCTCCGATCGGGGCGCTCTCCCTACCGCTGCCGGGTCCGCCGGGTCCCCCGGAACCCCCTGCCGCTGTCCCGCGATCGCGGGACACCAGGGCTCCCTCGGGGAGCCCCTGGACGCGCGTGCAGGGGGCGCACGCTCCCGAAGACGCGTGACCGCGCGTCTATGACGCGCGGCACGCCGAGGGGCGGCCACTAGCAAGCCGGGAAATCTCCCGGCTTGCGGTACCGGCCACACTCGAATAAAGTGTGTCGGTACTGTAGTTCTTCTTAATGATTGACCAGGTAACCTCAATGTACAGAATTTCTCTGTAACTGGATTTAAGCTGCAGTGACCGTTTCATACCTGATGCATATACCATGCTGCCATTCAGAATTAATGTTTTTACCCTGTAGTATATGCTGTAAATAATATTCAACTCTTACTGCACTTCTTTTATATGAGATACATAAAGTGCAGGGTTTCGATTATATTACTTCACATTGAAAGGCTTTCCTGTTAACTCAGCTATAATAACAAGCAATAAACAAACCAGAACATTTCCAGGTCATGAATACTGTATGAACTACTTCATTTTAGGTCTACTGTTTTATCTTAAAAGGAAACTCTTTTGGAAGAATTTCACATTGCTAATGCTTCTGTTGTTTTTGCATTTTCTCCCAAATATATTCTGTCATCTGCTTTTAGATGCATACCTTACATTCTATACAGTAGGTAACAACGTCAGCCATATTGTGCCAGTAGCTGGTAGAAATATACTATTACCTTGCTCCCTGTATTGACAAGCTTAAAATCTGGAAAGTGATGCAATAAACATAAATAATGGTTCTTGATACTTAGAAGGAAAGGAAACCCTCAATTCATAGTAAAAGCTTCAGACTTAATAAAGTATCTGTATTGTAACTGCAAGCGTACAAATATGTCAACTTATACCTCAAAGTGCCAACTTGTAGGACAACATTAATGTTTTATTATAATGCAAGCAATTTACATACATTTACAGCACATTCTCTCAATGAACTTTAAACTTAAATTTGGCAACAAAGAAAAAACCACTGCCAGTGTCATTTTGCAAATCTATTAAGCAAAGATCGTATTTATGATCAAGGATATTCTAAGAATAAGTTTGTCACGACACAGGGTTGATGTAACATTGCTAACTGCAGTCTAGGGGACAGAACCGCAGAACATGGGTAGGAGTATATGTAGCACTGTTCCCACCCCAGTGGGAGATACACAGCTTCTGCTACCTTGTATGTGGTGCGAGTACCTGTTAGGGTCAGGAGAGCTGAGTTTGATCTGCAGTGGTATGGAGATCAGGACAGGCTTAGGTTCATTCTCTGAGCTTCTTCTCATGGTGCTTAGCGCCTCCAGCAGTAGTGGGCTCCAAGGTGTTCAGAGGTCAGCCCCCACTATTGCATGCTTCTTCCCTCCTGCCCAGGGACTGACACTTAGACAGGAGTATGATGAACAAGGGTCTTTATTGGCAATCACTGCAGATCTTCTTCATACAGCGGTGCAGGGTCTCACAGGCTCCAGGCCTCTGGACGATGCTTGCCACTGATATTACATGGCATCGTTGGTCTAATCAGATGTTCCCCCGGTCCCAGGGGCTGGAGGTGGGCACGCTCATCCCGCGATGAGAGAGGCTTATTGCCCTATTGCTCTCTTCCTCATCCAGAGCAGGACTGAGTAAATTTGTCACTGCCCCTCATCAGGAGGCAGAAGGGGCGGGCTCATTGTCTATACCTATCCCTGATAGGCTTACACAGGCCATGAGTCACCACCTTACTTCTAACCATCAGAGAGGAGCATGAAGGGGGTTCACAAGCTCATAGAATTAACCCCTTACAGCCTGCAGCTTGCAGGACGTACATAACAGGGAGGGGAAAGACAGGCATAAAAGACATACCCAGTTACATATAGATTATAGCGTATAGCATTCGACCCTTGACCAGGGATCTGGTGCCTAGACAAGCGAGAATAGTCAGGTCTTGTTCCGGGATTTTAATCACAGTACAGCAGCATAGTTGGGGGCACATTTTCAAGTTCAGGGAAACATGATGCAGCATAGTCTACGTCAGGGGTGTACAAACTGGGACTGTGAGATTTTTCTGGGGGGGGTGGGGATGGCGGTTACAAATTCCCCACACTCTTCCCCCAATGCCGGGGGATAGCATGAGACCTCTGCAACTTCTCTTACATTGATTCAGATGGCTGGTGTGATGCTTTGCCATGGCAACGCAGCGTCAAATTACGTCACGGGTAATGTGACGTCAAATGACCCAGAAGCATAATTTGACGCTGGATACAAGGTGAGGGGTGTTGGAGGGGTGCGAGCAATGGGGTAGAGCAGGCAGGGGGCACAGGACAAAAAGTTTGCACACCCCTGGTCTAGGTCATGGTTCCAAGTTCAAGGCAAGTGGTGGCAACTTAGTCACGGTCACGGTTCCAAGGTCAGGTCAAGAGAGAGGCAAACAGCATCTAAGATCCAGCAGAGGTTTGGCAAGCTTGTCTATATTATTATAGCTTGTTTATATTATTATTTAAAAAATTAATATTGTGCTTGAATAAAAATTCAGAATTTATTTTACAGACCTATTTTACATAAAAATAAGAATATGATACTGATGGACCGTGCCCGGGACAGTAGTTCCATCTTTACCTCACCCCATGTGAGAGGACTTTCTGCTACATGGAATCCAGAGATTTTTTGCCGCTTTAGGCGACCGCCTAGTTTGCTTAGTGGATAAACTGGTCCTGCCTGCCATTGTAACTAGCCCATGCACACAATGAGTGACAGTGAAATGTATTAACATATTGCAACATAGAAACACAACCTTCGATATTGTGGCTCTGGGAGCCACTTTGTATCCCTGAGATGGCAGAATAAACACAGAATTCGCTAGCCATCTTGATGGCCAACGCCCACAATAGCTTGTCTATATTATCTACCAATATCTGTTAGCTAAGCATGTAATCACCAGCCACCAACTTGCTCAACTCAGTGCACCCACACCCATGAGATTCTAAAAGAACCATCACAAGGCCTCCCCAACTAAACACAGTCTCTTGGCCCTCTCACCAATCCACTTCAATAGAACACCTTCTCCTTAAGGCCGGGTCCCCAGTGGTTATGGCGGCTCGCGCGCAATACACCAGCCGCTCACCTCTAGTCAGGCAGGCCACATTAGCTCCTTGTGTGTGTGATCCCTTCTCACGATGGTGCGTCCGCTGGCAGGGAAGCTAATGGAAGGGCAGATATGCTCCGCCATGGCCGCACCCCCACACATCCTGTCGCTCCCCTACAGACCGCAGATGGCAGTTGTAATCTTTGCACGTGCCGCCAGGCTGTCAGGCGCACCTGCAGCAGTGAGCACTGGGGCCATAGCCTTATACCATTCTAGTCTACAGCTGGAGAAAAGTGATTGTACAGATTAACAGCTGAAATTATTCTCTTTGCAAACATGGTAAGTGTCAATGTGGTACGTGATAGCATGCTTTCAGTGATTTAGATTTCATTTAGGCATGAAGAGAGCTTGAATACACATGCAGACCTTTTTTTTTTTTAAAGAACTATAAATAAAGACCATCAGATATAACAGGACAAGGCATAAAGTGAATGAAAATAAATAAAAAAATAAAACTTATGTGGGCAGCAGGACAGAGGGAAAAGTATACAAGGAGCTTGTATAAGTCTACAGTCTACACAGTACTGTGTTTTGTGCAGCGTAGCATTATTTAAATTAGAAAAGTTTTACTTCGTTATAAAATCACACAACTGTCAGCAGAAGTATAGAAGAAAAAGTCACGGAAAGAATAGGAGTTTGACTCAAATGCTGTATACAAAAAGTGATTATTTCTATGTGGTTCACAAAGGTACAAAAATCACAGCTAAATAATAAAATGTTAGAAAAGATAATACAAACATGCAAAAAAGGGACGACACACCTGAGAAATCCTTAATGTTTCGGGACACAGAAATGTGTCCAAAAATAAGGATTTCTCAGCTGCGAAACGTTGTCCCGAAATGTTGAGAACTTCTCAGTTCTTGCAGCTTCCTTTAGCCTCTCAATTGGGCTTTTAGGTTTCTCTGGCACATAAAAATACAGTATCTTCCACAGATGCAGGGGAAACCTTAAGACATGGGCTTTGTAGTTTGAATGACTTGCATGTATTGTAATTGCTTTATCAGACAATATCAATCATTAGCTTTCTGACGATAGAGTGTAATGACTTGGCAGCTGTACAGAAATGCAATAAAAAGTCTAGATACTTGGCACACAAAACTGCATAAAGGGACTTTGTCAAACATCCTTTGGCATCTTATTAGTGGCCTTGTCATTCTCAGTGCTAACCTATGTAAATGCAGATTCATTATGTCTATAGAAAAGTGTACAGTAGAGCCAAGTGTTGATCTCAAACAACATCGATAGGGAAATGTAGGTGCAACCAATCGAAAGTTTACCAATGCTTGCAGAATGAGGTCCTCTGTTTATTTATAACTGTTTTTATCAGGTCAAGATACCTGAACATCTTCCAGGACAGGATACAATGTTCAGATAAAGTAAACATTTCACAAGCAAGTTGCTCAAATAAAACTGTAACACAAACCTGATTTAATACCTATGGGCAAAAAAGCATCTTTTTAAAACCAGCTACCAGTTTTAATCCTACTGTACCATTTGGATATAACCAAATGTTGGTGCATTTGTGTTGCTGTTTATCAGTATTCAACACTAGGGCTAAACTTCTAAAGTAAAGTATGAACACGGCATCTAAAACATCCATAGAGTGAATGTTAAGAACCATTATTTTTTTTAAACAAACCGTGCTTGTACCAAGGGAAAAAAAACACACACATTTTTCTTTATAATTTTTTTTGTTTTGAATGATACAAGCTATTATATTGAGTTTTAAACATGTTTTTCTTTTAACACACAAGGCACTATTCTATTTATGTTTTCATGTGTGTTTTCCCTACATTTTTATTATTGAACTTTAAATAATGCTGACCTCAATATTTTTTAGCTTGTAAACATGATAACATAATAAGGGACAATAAAAAGCTTCTTTTGAGCTTGACATACTACATCTTCCTATGGTGACAAAGCTATCACTGTACTTGCCAGAACAGCAGCTGACTTCTTTAATCCTCTTATAACTAACAAATCTACAAGCGCGTTGAAAGGGTCTAATTATTTCAAAATGCCATGTTATGCTTGTTTATATCTTGCTGAATGGAATTTCCTTAACCCATATGATGCCACATGACTCACCAAAGCTTCGTAACTTTTGACAATGTTAAAAAATGATTCACAACCAATTGGTAGGTGCGTTGTTGGTAGCAAATCTTTTAATGCACCAAAATTATGGTCCTTTATAACAGCTGCAGTTAAGCTTTTGATAGCTCCAAATTCTCTTTTCTTCAGTTTAACTGGCTGTCAATATAGGTTTGTGAGTTTTCAAAAGCTTGTGTAAAATAACATCCATTACGAAACACATGAATCTAGAACCTTCGTCGAGAGAGACCAATTCAACTACCAGAACTCTGCACTATAAAACAATTGGCAGGAACTATGAAGTGTGATAAGCATGAAAGTCAAATCAGCAGGAAGTAAACACAGTTGTTGTCATGTTGTTAAAGACATGTTGATGTGCTGCACTGAAGGATAGCTCAGAGGTGCCTTTGAAGTTTGTGTACGTGGGTTGGATCCCAGTATCCGCTCCTTGTGGCTTGTGGGTAAATCCCTTTATCCCCCTGTGTCTCAGGCACCAAGATTGTCCAAAAAAAATGTGAAGTGCGCCTTTACTGAACACAATAATATTGGTATCCTGTACCACACAGTAATATAAGCCCCAACCTGATACCACCAGTGAGTGTCCCCGAAGTACATTGGGTGCCAGGCACCAATTCCCTGATGTCCCTTTTTCCCAATGTCAAGGCCCACCCAATGTGTTGGAGATAGTGCTATCCCTTGAAGTGTTAATGCACTTAGTTGGGTACCTGCTCTGGGCTCCAGCACCTGGGTATTGCAGAAGAACAAAGAAGATCCGTCTGATCCAACGTTGTCATCCGCAATTGTGTCCGCCTCCGCGTTGGGTGAATTCCGGCGTGGATAATATCACCTTACAGTCTTTACTATGTAGCTGGTCTGGTCCCTGAACAGAGGCTGCAGTCACCGCGTGGCGTTTCACCGGTGCTGTAACTGACTATATGCAGCTACTGGGGAATGGTCCCTAATAGCAGCCACAAGCTACAGTGAGTCAAGGCCTAGTCCAGAGGAGTACTTCTCCCTGGATACTACCTTCTCCTCAGAAGTCCCTCTTCCGACTGGCATGGTCCCAGATGCGCCAAATATAACAATCCCTCAAGAAGTGGATTCTTGCAACTCTATTGGCCTAGCTTAACACCTGATGCAGTATCCCTAAGCATTCTGGGGGCTGTAGTCCCCTGCAGATCTATTCTGCTAATGGCCACTTAGAAACCTCTGCGCATGCGCCAGGTCTTGCGCATGTGCGATCGTGCAAAAGATGGCAGTGCCCTGCAAACAGAGTCGCCGGAGTCTCTGGCGATCCCGTTGCCCCGCCACAGCTCTATCCCGTGCCCATCGGACGCGCGCACATGTTGCCTGCTGCCGTGGAGGTAAACAGAGGAAATGGGGAACCGGGGGAAGGAACTCTGCTGCATAAATATAAAAGTGTATATATAAAACGTAAATATAAATAAAGGGAATATAAGTATAACTATTGCATAAATGAATGTAATATGCAAAAGTTACATAAAACATGTTTCAAAACATGTTTTATATAACTTTTGCATATTACATTCAGATGAGTGAAATAGCAAAGTGAACAAATTAAAAATGTTAATATATTGAGTGTTAAATCACATATATAAATACATCTACTAAGAGTGAAGGTGAGAAAATGAGTGTTCAACACACACATACAGTATACTGCTCTTAAAGACAGACATACCAGTCTGTAGATTGGAACAGAGAACAGCACAAATAGCACCTAGAATCCAATTGTCAAAATGAAATCAATTTAGTGATGACAGATAATGAAACAAATAAAAAACCTAATAAAATATTGTAAGCTCTACAACGCAAGAAGTACCCGCATGAATTCTAAGTGCAGCGATACATACATCATCATTGTTACAGTATATGAGCAAAATCTTTTGCTCTACAAATGGGGTTAATTTAGATTGCCTATCTCTAGTGGTCAGCTTTTCTCAAACTGTCAAATTCCAATCCATGTATTTTCTGCAGTGGTTTGGCCAAAATCAAATCCGCACACCAAAATCCAAACTGCAGACTGAGCACTAAAAAAATCTGGCCAGATACATTGGAATCCACTATCGAATTTCACCTTAAATCCGATTCCGGATTCTTACAAATCCATGGGGGAAGGGAGAGCTGTTCACACCTGAAGCCCCCTCCCCCTCACATCCTTTAAAAGCAGACCAATTTTATTTCCTGGTTCATGCCAGTTCAATTTTCCTTGTGCACAAAAAGGAGCACACCTGAGATACCTGTGATATATGCTAATAACTGGATTAGATAGAGGTGTGAGCAGTCGAGTTCAACAGTTTGAGGTGACAGTGGTGCTACCCATCAGCTGGTTAAGCATACACTGTTAACGCTGCTGCCTAGAATAGCAAACAATGTGGGTTCTAATCCTGTTGGGCCTGACACCAGTATCCCATTCCCCAAAGATGCCTTAGACTTTTCAACTCAATGTAGTTCTTATGGAAAATATTTTAGGAAGTATGGGATGTGAGTCATCTAAATATACTTGGCATATGTTATTAGCATATCTATTCTGTAGCCACAGGGTTATATGCTACTGTAGCTATGTATGGCCAGATAGCTGAACTCAACCCCCTTTGTCTTTTCTTAACGTTATTGAGGGAATTACAGAAATGGAAAGGTTCTTGTGGGTGTTGTGTGGGTAGATAGTGCTTCTCTATGTGAAGTGCTTCTGTATCAAGGGACGGTCCAAGAGGTTGCTTTGCCAGGGAGTAGGTAAGAATGGTAGTACTCACTCAGTAGCTTGGGTAAGAAAGGAAGTGTGTAATGTTTGTCACACAGGAATAGGGACAAGGCTAAGCTACCTGTGAATACAGACAGGGGAGTATGGAAAAGTCCATTTATCGAGGGGAATTAAAGGGGTTGTCATGGCAACCAACTTCTAGCAGGCTGGAGAATTGGGAAGTATCTAAATGTATCCATTCCCACCTGCACTAGGAGTGATAGCTGCAGGGAAAGCTTACATCCAAATAAAGGGCTAGCAGGCAGAGCTGCAAAAGGGGGGGGGGGAGGAAACAGGGGGAAACAGAAATAGACAATCCTGTTCCAGGACACTCCCCATCTGGTATCTGTAGATACCACTATAACTAAATTATGTGGAACATATGTAAATACATAACAACAATGCATAACATGACATTCACATAACGGGGCCTGTATCTCAGGAGGCATGGGGTCCTCGGACCTGAAACCAACGCGATTCTGCTCCAGAGACCCCCTGCACATCTACACTATTAATAAAACATTTTTTTAACAAATTTGTATTTTTGTCGAGGTTTGCGCAGAGAGAGGCGAATCTCTCTCTGCTGCAGACAGATCTCGGCAGGGGAAGCCTTGCAGGCAGCGTGTCTCGCCACCGGCAACCCGCAATGTTTTCAAATGTTGCTCTCACAGGGATTTGGACATTCCTGCATACTGTGAGGGCAACACGCAAAAAACAGTGCGAGTTCTAACCCCTGCTGAGAGTGCTTTTTCGGCACTTACTGCATCGAGCCCTAAGAGAGAGAGAGAGACTGAGAGACTGAGAGAGAGAGAGATTGAGAGAGAGAGAGACTGAGAGAGAGACTGAGAGAGAGACTGAGAGAGAGAGTGAGAGAGAGAGAGACTGAGACTGAGAGAGACTGAGACTGAGAGAGAGAGACTGAGAGAGAGAGACTGAGAGAGAGAGACTGAGACTGAGAGAGAGACTGAGAGAGAGAGACTGAGAGAGAGAGACTGAGAGAGAGAGAGAGAGAGAGACTGAGAAAGAGAGACTGAGAGAGACTGAGACTGACTGCATATGCTGCTGTGTGAGGAGAGGAGTGCCGGAGATTGGACAAGGAGAGGTATTTACAGTTAGCAGCTTTAAATTTGGCAGTTTTTTATTTTCAAATTCTCAACACTCCCCCTTTCATCTCTGAAAGGTTAATTGGCAAGTTGCCCAAAATTCCGGGCATTACTGAATGAATAATGCCCGGAATTCGAATCAATCAGAGAGCAGGGATTTCAATAATGCCCGGAATTTTACAGCGTTAGCCTATAATTACATATTATCTTCTGAATCTTAGACCCCTGCTCCCAAAAATCTATTTTTAAGGACCTCAGATTGTTTTCCACAGTCCCCTGTGAATTTGAGTTCGTTACATTTTTAAATGAGAATGGTTAGAACATTGTTCTCAGTGCAGAGGTAGATCCTATAGAAATTATTTTTGGGGATCTGAATCTAAAGGCGGTAGAACATTGTATTGTGACCAAAACCCATTTTAAGAAGATGGATGTAAATTCCTACCTTGATTTCTAGTAATTACTCTGAAAAATGGCTCAAAAAAATACCGTATGGGCAATTTCTACGGGTTCGAGGAAATTGCTCTGAGCCAGGGGACTGTGAAAAACAATCTGAGGTCCTTAAAAAGAGATTTTTGGGAAAAGGCTACAGTAGCGATATAGACAGTGAATAGTTCCGTGGGCGCCTGTATATTCTACTACTATCAAAGGATATACGAAAGCCAAGCCTGTTGGCTGTGAAGAAACGTAGATCCTCACGATGAGCTTGAAAACAAAGAAAAAGCACAGCACATAGCGTAATACTGTTAAAAAGTTAAACAAACAACATTTAAGACAACATATAACAGCTGAAAACTGGATTGGTATTATAGGACAGTAAAATCATTTAATAACAATTAATAATTAATATAATGCACAATTTACATGGACATATATTATTGAACAATAAAAAACCGAATAGATGGTTCTTGCACTCCGTAGCACCAAGGATGATGATAGCAATGCCTACTCACCAGATGGAATAGGTTTGCAGGCAGTGGATAATTTAGAGAGTATCCCCTCTCGTCTGTGTGTTGCTATCTGCTCAACTGGCGTCTCCGTCGGCTCGTGGGTGCAGCTCATCAAGCGGGGACTCCTGCAGCACCGGGAAGGGCGCCCGAGCAGATAGAACGCAGCAACAGCTGATTCAGCACGATGTCAGCCACGGGCCACCGTCGGCTCGTCTGTCTGCTGCTCTCTGTTAGCTGGTGTCTCTGTCTGTTCGTAGATGTAACTTGTTAGCAGGAACTCCTGCAGTACGCCGGGAAGGGCGCCTGAATGAATGTTAGACCGCAACAGCTGATTCAACTCATCGACGGCTACAAGAGTTGTTTAGTTGGCAGCACACACAGTTCACCAATGTGTGGGGGATACTGTACCAATGTGCTCGGGGCTTGAACCTCCACATTGCACATTGGTACAGTATCCCCCACACATTGGTGAACTGTGTGTGCTGCCAACTAAACAACTCTTGTAGCCGTCGATGAGTTGAATCAGCTGTTGCGGTCTAACATTCATTCAGGCGCCCTTCCCTGCGTACTGCAGGAGTTCCTGCTAACAAGTTACATCTACGAACAGACAGAGACGCCAGCTAACAGAGAGCAGCAGACAGACGAGCCGACGGTGGCCCGTGGCTGACATCGTGCTGAATCAGCTGTTGCTGCATTCTATCTGCTCGGGCGCCCTTCCCGGTGCTGCAGGAGTCCCCGCTTGATGAGCTGCACCCACGAGCCGACGGAGACGCCAGTTGAGCAGATAGCAACACACAGACGAGAGGGGATACTCTCTAAATTATCCACTGCCTGCAAACCTATTCCATCTGGTGAGTAGGCATTGCTATCATCATCCTTGGTGCTACGGAGTGCAAGAACCATCTATTCGTTTTTTATTGTTCAATAATATATGTCCATGTAAATTGTGCATTATATTAATTATTAATTGTTATTAAATGATTTTACTGTCCTATAATACCAATCCAGTTTTCAGCTGTTATATGTTGTCTTAAATATTGTTTGTTTAACTTTTTAACAGTATTACGCTATGTGCTGTGCTTTTTCTTTGTTTTCAAGCTCATCGTGAGGATCTACGTTTCTTCACAGCCAACAGGCTTGGCTTTCGTATATCCTTTGATAGTAGTAGAATATACAGGCGCCCACGGAACTATTCACTGTCTATACTGTTATCCTGACCAGGGGGTCAGGCTTTGTGTCCCAGGCAGCCCCTAATATATGGTTTAACAATTTGTATAAGGTATTAGTTACTACACTACATTCATTGCGGTTAGCGCTACCTGTTTTGTTGTTTATGTACAGTAGCGATATGATACAAGAATCCCTGGATAGAAGTTCACTTATACCTAGTGAAAGATTATTGGTTCCTAAAGATAGGAGCCAGTCCTCTGAAAGTAACAAGACACCAATGTTTATAGCAGATTGTTTGTAAGCAGGTGTCTAAGATTCGAACGATTATCTATAAATATTGGGGACTTCTGAAAATGGACCCTATATTGCAAACAACGTTACCTGCCAAACTCAAGGTAGTGTTTAGGAAGGCCAAAAATTTGAGAAACATTCTGGCCCCTAGCGCTTTAAAGGGGCCTAATATACCTGTTTCCAGTAATGGGAATTTCCTGGGGAAACCATTTGGAAATTACCAATGTGGGAAATGTATTATGTGCAGATTTATGTCACAGGGTAAAACATTTGTGGATGACCAATCAGGGCAGGAATATAAAATCAACCAATTTATTACATGTTTAACAAAATACGTAGTTTATGTTATAAACTGCCCATGTAATAAATATTACGTTGGTAAAACCATTCGGCCACTCAATGTACGAATTGGTGAACACGTAAATGGAATAAAGAATGCCACACGCCTGATAGAAAAGGTAAAAAATTCACAATTTGGCACAACATTTCCTTGATTATCATAACGGGTTGGCAGAAGGGTTAAGTTTCAGATGACTTGAGGTTGTGGAGAGAGATATAAGGAAAGGTGGTAGGGACTTGAAACTCCTCCAAAGAGAGCAATTCTGGATATATTCATGACATAGCAAAACACCAAGGGGGCTAAATGAAATGATAGAACTTAATCCTTTTCTTAGATAAAACTAAATGATTAAATAAGGAGGATAACTCCAGTGAGAATTCATCCTTGTGTTTGTTTTTGAAAAGAGATTTAAATAGCTCCCAGCACTATGGTTACATTTTAGTGGATGAACTCATTTTGAATAGTTGACTGATAGTTTTAAATAGTTTTTTAATACTTTTCAAATAATAATTAAAAATTATAGTTAGTGTTTTAAAAGTAACAATTATAAAATGTAAGAGATCTAAAAAAATATATTGAATAAACGAATTTATGATTGGTAATTGGAGAGTTTATACAAACACTGGGATTACAGTAAATTTTATAGAATAACTGGAATTTGATTTGATCTCTAAAAAATTATGATTTCTAAAATATAGCATTATGTCTAACAAGTACATTTGCAATATTGATTTGGTATCCCAGTGTTGATTTTGTTGGTTAGGTAGTTTCTCCATTACAATATATGTTTTTTTTATTATTATTATTTAAGAGATATGTAATTTGTAATTTATTTAAAATTTGAAATGTTTTAATTGAGATTTTGTATATAGCTAGTCGGTTTTTTTAATACGTTTTTTAAATAAGGTTTTTATAATTGGTTTTGTATTCTTTTAAAAAAAGTGTAATTTTTTTAAAAGTTTGTTTTATGGAATTGTATAATTTTGTCATGTTATATATGTGTCATTCATGGGTGTATGTGTGCTTGTTAGTATTCACCTGATATACAGGAGCAATTATCCAAATTATGCATTTTAATCTAAGCACCTGGGGTAATTTGTGTAGACCCAATTTAAGGGACACATCCCAGTGTGCTTTGATAACTCCTGAAGAAGAGGGTTACCATACAGTCCCCACAAACGAAATTATATGGTTTATGTGTCTGTGGGATAAGTTCGGCATTTGAACCTCCCCAAAGATAAGCATCTGTGAGCGCTGCTATAGCTAGGCATGCAGCTCTAACGAGAGGAACAGGTTCTTCCTGGTAGTCCAACTATTCATTGATGTTTATGGGAATATACAAACAGATGTGTTCCGAAAAATTTACTCCAGGAACACATTTCTAAGGGCGGACAGCTGCCATCCCAATGTGGTGATCAGGGGGATACCCAAGGGACAGTTCCTCAGACTGAGGTGGAATTGCTCTACTTTGGAGCGCTTTCTTTCTCAGTCTGAGGAGCTTACCCAACGGTTTGTGGATAGAGGTTATCCTGTTAGTGATCTTAGAGAGGCTTTTCAAACAGCACTTCATATAGATAGATCCACTCTTCTCCCATTGCATACAGCATCACTGCATATCAAACACAGAAAGATGGGGAATAAATCTAAGAACATGCTGTCAAATGACTCTCCCTTGTGTATCTCTCAATTTAACAGACAAAGCAACAGTGTTAAATCTATCGTAAAAAAGCACTGGGGGGTTCTTGAAATGGATCCGATATTGAATAAATACATTAAGCAGGGTCCACAATTTGTCTTTAGACGTGCTAAGACAATCGGTTCCTACATTTCTCCCAGTGATATTTCCACTTCAGGAATTAGACAAAAGTCCTTTAATACTAATGGTTCCTTTCAATGTGGCGCATGTATCACATGCAGACACATGAAACCATCAACCTTTTTCCTCCCCAGCTCGCATTAAATTGTTGATCACAGTAAGACTAATAACAAAAAATACAAAATTAACAGTTTTATTAATTGTAATATTCATTATGTGGTGTATTTAATTACATGTGGGTGTAGTAGAAGGTATGTGGGAAGACCAGAATACAGGATCACCTTAGACTAATTAGGAATAAAGACCTGAATCACCCAGTGTCTAAACACTTTGTAGAATGTGGGTCAGGTGGGATAAGGAATTTTTCTTTTTTGGGAATCGCATTAGTACATCAACATAAAAGAGGAGGTGATCTAATCAATCTGCTGGACCGTAGGGAAGCATATTGGTTCTTTATGCTCCAAACACGCTTCCCTTTGGGGATGAATGTAGATTGTAGCTTGGGTCACGTTCTCAAATAGAATCCATACTGATTCCCTTCTTAGATATCCTTACCCAATATCCTATGACAATCTTTGTCTTGGGTTATAAGGAATTATGATTCCTGCAGTAGACTATATCTATTATGTATTTAAACAGTGGGTTTATGATTATTCTTACTGTTTGGTTCTGTCATGATTTTGATATTGATGTTCAATATTTCATGAATTGTTCATGTTTTTTATGATTTTCTTTATTATCTTTATCATGATTATTCATGAATTTTGTACACATTTCTCTGAACGAATTCTTCAATGTTTATCAATTTTTTCAGTATGCATATGCTCTGTAGTATATACATATATATTTTATTATTGTTGAATCACCATATATCAGCATTAGGTTTCTTTTAACTAGACATATTTTCATAATTTTTTCTTTTTTTGTCCATCATTATTTTCTTCATTTTGTTTTAATTCATGTTTTTAACTTACTTTACCCTTATTGGGTATTGTTGCAGATAGGTCTCTTTTTCCTTTTTTCTTTAATTGTAATTCATTCATTATTAATAAATATGTTTTATGTTTTGGAGCTTACTGTGGATCTACATTTGCCCACACTCAGGTAATTGCTGTTTCCCTTCCTTCTGTTTATCAGTGGGAATGGATTAACAGCACCTGGGATAGAGCATTTTATAGTTCTTCACAGCTTTGCTTCTTTTATTTTTGTCCATTGTAGCAATCTATCACTGCTCTGCCCCAGGGAAGTTGGATGCACTGATTGAACTTTCTTCTGGTGCGCTTGCGCTCAGTTGGATGCGTCATGACTTCCTCACGTTTTTTTGGCGCGAAACGGCGGCGGATCAGATGGGCTTAAAAGGGGACAGATCTGCACTAGTTCTTTACTCTGATAAAGAACAAGACGTTCGAAACGCGTAGGAGGTTTTTTTCCTATGCTGCATTGACTCCATTAAAGATTTTTGTATTTTGGATCCTCTCCTGACTCCCGTTTTTTGGCTGTGCTCTACTCTTTTCATCTCAATCTTCCTGGTAGTCAGCCCCTGGTTTACTTCCAGTTGGACAACCGTGTGGTGATCCGGGTTAGTGGGAACAGGGGGGACTCTACGGATCTCGTGGTGTTGATGTCAGCGGTGTGAGGGGATATGGATCGATCAAGTGGCTGAACTTCACTGTTAGTTTTATAAATAAATGTTAACTATTTATTTGACGTCCTGCCTTCTCTGCGTTCCTTTCTTTGTTCTATACAGTTCTGCGTGTCCTGCCACCTCTGGTATTTTAGTTAATTCTTCAACCTTCTGTTCTAGTTTTCTATTTGTCTCCTGCCATGATGCCTTTAAAGACTCCTCTTTTTTCCAACTTCCCTCTTCGTGCCATTTAAAATAACATTTTCACTCTGATGGAATTGTTTTACTTTTCATTATACAAAGTTTAGATACATACTAATTTATCCAAACTAAAGGTGCCATCTAGAGGCCACCGTTTATCTTTGTTATCCTTTTTTTTTTATTTATGTCTACTTTTTAACGTGGTCCAGAGTATAGGGACCATGAATTTGACATATTGCATAGTTCAATGTCCCTTTCTCAGGTCCTACTTTCTCTTCTATAGAATTATTTTGACCCATTTTAATAACTACAGCAGATTTATATTATTCTCTGTGAGGATTCAGGGATCGCGGCATCCGCGCCCTGGTTCCCCTTCTCCTGCGGTTACTCCCGCTACCGTGGCGCGCACCTCTCGCTGGCGTCACTCACCTTCGGCGGTCCTGGGGGTTCCCCTCCGTGCTCTGCGTCCTCGGATGCCCGCGGGATCTGCATTCCCGCATACGGCCGCCATATTCCCCAGCCGCGCGCCTGAACAGCGCGCGCCGGGTGAGGTTAATTTATTCACTGCTCTTGCAGTGAAGACCCGCCCCCAGCACACTAAGAGGACCTCCTACCAAGACAAGAGTCCTCACCTGCCTGCCAATCAAGGGGACCTATCCAGGATAGCTCCACGCAGTCCTCCAGGCCTCCCCCACCTCTGATTGGCCAGTCACACTGTATAATGCCAGTCCTTCCTCTTACTCATTGCTCGACATAGTTTTCACTTGGATTACTACTCTGGCGTTTTCTCTCTTATTCTCTCAGGTTACGACTTGGCTTGGCGGACGTCTCTCTCTGGCTCTAGACCCCTGCTTGGACAAACGACCTTCCGGAATTCTCCAATCCCAGACTTTGGCTAATGGCAACGACAACGGCATTTCTACACCGGTACCGGCAAGTATTGCTAGCTAAATACACCTGGCCTGGCAACGCCAAAATCACCACACTCCGGACACGCTCCCTTTGCTGCGGGTGCGTGCTTCTATACGTTCCTCACCTCAGTGAAAGGAACGGGTCTGGTCTGCGGGCAGCACCGGCGTAACATTATGTCGAGCCCACAAGACGCAGACCAGACTGTGGACTCTATGATGACGGCCATGTACCAACAAATACAGGCCTTAACGGATCAAGTGGCTCTCCTCTCCCAACAGGTATCAGACCGCCCTTTACAGGCTCCGCCTGCGGCTGCACCCCCGGCGCAGTCTGACTTATCTTCCACTTCATTTTCAGTTCCGAAGATTCCGGCTCCAAGGCCCTACGCAGGGGATCCACACGCCTGTCGTGGCTTTCTCAACCAGTGCGAGATCCAGTTCGAGATGGCTCCCCAGTTGTATGCTACTGGCTGGAAAAAGGTAGCCTACGTATATAGTCTGCTCACAGGTAATGCACTGGCATGGGCCTCTCCGATCTGGGAACTACGCCCTGATATTACCCGCGATTACGCGGCCTTCAGACGGGCCTTTCGACAGGTTCTTGATACCCCCGCACGTCAAGAGACTGCTTCTGATACCCTGCTAGAGCTTACACAGGGACGTCGGCCTGTGGGTCAATACGCCTTGGAATTCAGAACTGTAGCAGCTGAGACTCATTGGGGTCAGGAGGCTTTAGTCGCCGTCTTCTGGAAAGGTCTATCGGAGTCTCTGAAGGATGAACTTGCTTCCCACACCAGGCCAGAGTTATTGGAGGATCTCATCACCCTGGCTACTCGTATGGATCAGCGCCTTCAGGTACGCTGCGCTCAGCGTCAGCTTCCCCGGGCTACGCCTTTCCGTGCTTCCTTTTCCAGGTTCTCTACTAACCAGAGACCCATCGTCTCCCCGTTACCGGCGCTGGAGGCTCTAGAGCCGATGCAACTTGGAGTTCAGCAACCTCGGGCAACGTCACGACAACTTCGCTCTACTGGGGAATCGTGCCATCATTGCGGAGCTTCTGAGCAGCGTACCCGTAACCATCCACCATCTCTGGGAAACGACTAAGCCCAGTGAGTACGAAGGGGCGCTCTCTGGGTACTGAATCTCCTTGTCCCCCTCCCAGAAGGGAACTTCCCAAAAGATTGACTATTCCCGTCTCCCTTTCAGGACCGACTTTCCGCACCTCCACTGCTGCATTTATCGATTCCGGCGCAGGAGGGAATTTCATAGATCAAACCTTTTCTGAGCAAAATCAAATTCCACTTTCCAGGAAGGACTCTCCCGTTGCCTTGGTCGGGATTGATAATCGACCTCTCACCCCGGCCTATATCTCCTTAGAAACCAGACCTATCACCCTTTCTACTCATTCTCACAAAGAGACTCTGGGTTTTGATGTTATTCATGCCCCAGGAACACCTATCACGCTTGGCTTGCCCTGGTTACAGAAGCATAATCCACTCATCGATTGGGTTTCTCCTAACCCTATTAACTGGAGGTCAAGGTCAGAGAAACCTTTTTCCTCTATCAAGCAACCATCCTTTCTATTAGCCAACACATCAAGTTCTCGGAGGGAGTTACCTTCTCCATACGCCGAATTCTTGGACGTTTTCAGCAAGGCTCAGTCTGAACTTCTACCTCCTCATCGTTCCTACGATTGTCCGATTGATCTGGTACCTGGTTATACCTTGCCTAAAGCCAAATCTTATCCTCTCTCGTTGCCCGAGACCAAAGCTATGGACGAATATATTCGTGAGAATCTTAAGCGGGGCTTCATACGTCATTCCAATTCTCCTGCGGGGGCTGGATTCTTCTTTGTCAAAAAGAAAGATGGTACTCTCAGACCATGTATTGATTACCGGGGTCTGAACCATATCACGGTGAAGAATCGTTATCCACTCCCACTCATCTCCGAACTCTTTGATAGACTTCAGGGGGCCAATCTCTTTACTAAACTGGATCTCCGTGGGGCATACAACCTCATCCGCATCCGGGAGGGCGATGAATGGAAGACTGCCTTCAACACCCGTAGCGGACACTATGAATATCTAGTGATGCCCTTCGGGTTATGCAACGCACCGGCAGTTTTTCAGGACTTCATCAATGACATCTTTCGAGATGTTCTTAATATATTTGTCATTGTATACCTGGATGACATCCTTATTTTTTCTCAAAACTTACAGGATCATATCATCCATACGAAGTTTGTGCTTTCACGCCTCCGCGAGAACCGGTTGTTTGCTAAAATGGAGTAATGCATTTTTCATCAGTCTACCACTTCTTTTCTCGGATACATCATCTCCAACAAAGGCTTGGCCATGGACCCAGAGAAGCTAAAGGCCGTCGTGGATTGGCCACAACCCAATTCCCTCAAATCTGTTCAACGGTTTTTGGGTTTTTCTAATTATTACCGGAAGTTTATCCGCAACTTTTCTACCATTGTCGCTCCTATCACGGCACTGACCAAAAAAGGTGCAGACCCTTCATCTTGGTCTCCAGAAGCTGTCACGGCATTCGAGACACTGAAACAAACTTTTGTCTCTGCTCCCATCCTTCGACACCCTAACACGAATTTCCCCTTCACCTTAGAGGTTGACGCTTCGGACTGTGGGGCTGGGGCGGTTCTGTCGCAGAAATTTTCTTCCCAGGATAAACTTCATCCTTGCGGGTTTTTCTCCAAAAGATTTTCATCGGCAGAGAGGAATTATGACGTGGGCAATAGGGAACTTTTGGCCGTCAAGATGGCTCTTCAAGAATGGAGACATCTTCTGGAGGGGTCAAAAGAGCCATTCACCATTCTTACGGACCATAAGAACTTATTGTACATTGAGAATGCCCGTCGCTTAGGTCCTCGCCAAGCTCGCTGGTCGTTATTTTTCTCTAGATTCAATTTTGTTCTCTCATACATTCCCGGCACTAAGAACGTCAAGGTGGATGCTCTCTCCCGGCAATACTCTTCTGAAGAGAGATCAGAGAAAACCACTGAGTCCATCCTCCCTAAACAAAGAATCTTAGCAGCTGTGGCATTCAAGAATCTTGAGAGGATCATCAAGTCTCAAGAGAACCTCCCGTCCGGTCTTGTGGTTCCTAAAGACTCTTTGTATGTGGAACCCAAATTTATCCCTGAAATACTGGACTGGGGACACACCGTCCATTCGGCAGGGCATCCTGGATTCAAGAAAACCTTGGACCTCATCCGTCGTACCTTTTGGTGGCCCAATATGGTTAAAACCATTCTGGAATTTACACGGTCCTGTCCGGTATGTGCGCGTAACAAGATTCCTCGTCAGAAGCCTCAGGGTCTTCTCTTACCTTTACCTATTCCGGAGCGTCCCTGGTCCCACATTTCAATGGATTTTATTGTGGAGTTGCCTAGGTCGAATGGCATGAATACCATTCTTGTGGTAGTGGATCGGTTTTCCAAGATGGCACACTTTATCCCTCTCAAAGGATTACCCTCCTCACCCGCCCTTGCGGATATTTTTGCCAAAGAGATTTTCCGGATCCATGGGATTCCCACATCCATCGTGTCCGATCGGGGTTCCCAGTTCGTCTCCAAGTTCTGGAGAAATTTCACCAAGAGACTAGGTATCTCGTCTTCCTTTTCTTCTGGATATCACCCTCAATCCAACGGATAGACCGAGAGGGTTAATCAATCCCTCGAGAAATACTTAAGGTGCTTCGTCTCTAATTCTCAGGATGACTGGGCAGAATTACTTACCTGGGCTGAGTACGCATTCAATTCTTCCAGGAACGAGTCCACTCACGAAACCACCTTCTTTATCAACTACGGATTCCATCCGGCTCGCCTACCTATTACCAAGGAATCCTTTGGGGTACCAGCCGTGGACGAACATATTGCTCTCCTACAAGACTCTTGGTCCAGAATACAATCTGCATTACAAAAGGCATCCTTGACATCTAAAAATCAGGCTGATCGTCACCGTCGTCCGGCACCCGAATACAAACCCGGGGACAAGGTTTGGCTATCATCCAAGAACATCCGTCTCAAAACGCCTTCCCTCAAATTGGCTCCTAGGTTCCTGGGTCCCTTTTCCATTTTGGAGCAGGTTAATCCGGTTTCTTTTCGACTCCAACTTCCTCAAAGCATGAGAATTCCGAATGTCTTTCACACTTCACTTCTCAAACCTTTTATCTCCAGTAGCCTCTTTCCGGATCACACTTCTAAACCAGATCCTGTGATGGTACAGGGTAACGAAGAGTATGAAATACAGGCTCTACTGGATTCCCGTCTTTCAAGAGGTAAAGTCCACTTCTTGGTCCACTGGAGAGGTTTTGGACCCGAAGAGAGGTCATGGGTACCCCTGAAAGATATTCATGCTCCAGGACTCCTCAAACGCTTTCGAAAGAAGTTTCCATCAAAACCATGGAAGGATCGTCCTGAGGCCGATCCTGAAGGGGGGGTACTGTGAGGATTCAGGGATCGCGGCATCCGCGCCCTGGTTCCCCTTCTCCTGCGGTTACTCCCGCTACCGTGGCGCGCCTCTCGCTGGCGTCACTCACCTTCGGCGGTCCTGGGGGTTCCCCGCCGTGCTCTGCGTCCTCGGATGCCCGCGGGATCTGCATTCCCGCATACGGCCGCCATATTCCCCAGCCGCGCGCCTGAACAGCGCGCGCCGGGTGAGGTTAATTTATTCACTGCTCTTGCAGTGAAGACCCGCCCCCAGCACACTAAGAGGACCTCCTACCAAGACAAGAGTCCTCACCTGCCTGCCAATCAAGGGGACCTATCCAGGATAGCTCCACGCAGTCCTCCAGGCCTGCCCCCACCTCTGATTGGCCAGTCACACTTTATAATGCCAGTCCTTCCTCTTACTCATTGCTCGACATAGTTTTCACTTGGATTACTACTCTGGCGTTTTCTCTCTTATTCTCTCAGGTTACGACTTGGCTTGGCGGACGTCTCTCTCTGGCTCTAGACCCCTGCTTGGACAAACGACCTTCCGGAATTCTCCAATCCCAGACTTTGGCTAACGGCAACGACAACGGCATTTCTACACCGGTACCGGCAAGTATTGCTAGCTAAATACACCTGGCCTGGCAACGCCAAAATCACCACACTCCGGACACGCTCCCTTTGCTGTGGGTGCGTGCTTCTATACGTTCCTCACCTCAGTGAAAGGAACGGGTTTGGTCTGCGGGCAGCACCGGCGTAACATTCTCACAAAGATAAACCACACAGATAAACCACACAGATAAACCACACAGATATACAACACAGATAATCCACACATGATTTTTCTAAATAATAATCAATAACTTGCTCAATATGAAATCCCGTCACCTTGACTAGACTTCGAATTGATTTCAGACCTCCACAAAAACACTCAACATGAGACACAGGGAATTTCAAAAGGTGCCTTACCTTATATCAGTGTTTCCCAAGTCCAGTTCTCAGGGAACCCCAACAGGTCAGGTATTAAGGATATCCCTGCTCCAGCACAGGTGGCTCTGTCATAATGACTGAGTCACTGATTGACTCACCTGTGCTGGAGCAGGGATATCCTTAAGATCTGACCTTTTGGGGTTCCCTGAGGACTGGAGTTGGGAAACACTGCCTTATATGATGACCAGTCAGTTGAGTATTTCTATGGAAATCCTTCGGCCCCTCTGGTCCAAATGTCCAAGATGTTGGGATTCCACCTCTACCACCAACTGCAATTGTCAGCTTGTTTTCACACAGACAAGAGCCAACACAAGTTATATATAATGAGTAATTTATTGATCCACAATACTTGTGTTCACAAGGAAAGTCAAAACAGACTCTGGTGTTGACAGTCCTCACAGAGTTCTTATACATAATTACGTACATTGGCTAACATTGGTTGCAAGGCAGATTATATTGACATCACTAAAGCATACCCTGTGCACCGGGGTTACTTCCTCTTTTAAAACCTATAGAATTAAAGATAGAAAACTTGAATGACAGGAGAGAGGAGAAGCACAGCTCCAAGTGCAAAAAAACGAGGGATCTAGACGATGTACAGATAAAACAGGTGTGTTTATTTTCAGGACAGAAGAGCCCTCTTTGATAAAGTGCCTAGAGCGTGAAACCCATAAGAAGACTATCTTTTTTGTGACCATGATGTTGCTTGTGATTCTTTCCTGCAAATAAACACTCTCCGGTTTTATCAGCACATCCATTTGGATCCCCTGTTTTTTTGTGCTTGGAGCTTTGCTCTCCTCTCTCCTGTCATTCATGTTTTCTATCTTAAATCAACTCTCCGGAGACAGCACGCCCACCGAGCCAGGGATCTCAGGGCAACAGAGCAGTGCAGTGAGTACTCAGCAGCTTTTCTACATAAGCACACAGTGGTTAACCCATATTTGAGAGAAACTTTTGTGCTCCCTCTCTGGTGTAGCTGCGGTTACCAGCGATTGTGATTGTGGAGGGGGTAGTGATCAGGCTGTCCTGAGTTCACACTAGACTGTGTCCTGATTTTCTACCAGTTCTCCCTCCCACTCCTTCCCCCCACCGAAGTGTTTATTCTACAACCCTCATTATCATTGGATTTATTGCTGGACTGTGTTTATTCATTTATTGGACTGTGGAGGGTACACTGTCACCAGATTTACTTATACTCATTTGCACATATTTTGTATCTAGACCGCATTCATCATCTCATTATATGATAAAGCACAGATATTTTTATTGCATCGGTTCTGCTTCAGCTGTGTACTATAGCACTAATTCGGGACATTCAGATTTGTGACTCTTTGATTTCCTATAGAATTAAAGGTCACTCATAACTAGCCCAAACTGTCTCTCTAGCTGCTACAGAAACAGGAAATGCTGAAATACAATTTACTGGGCTTTGGGTCAGAAAGGCATGATCTGAAAAATCTGAAAATCCGCAGCTGCAAAACACATACTTGAGACATCTCACTCACAGACACATATAAACCTGATACAGAAAAATATAATGAACAAACAAAGATAACATGGATGCTTGCAGGACAAAATAGAATCCACTCTCCAGAGACCCCTCCAGTGCATTTCCACAGGCTAACAACAGCTTGAACTAGGAGATAAATAATTAACTTAAATAAATCAGATTAGACCATTGCGATACTTATCGAAAATTGAATAAATGCAAATTTTTACTCAGAAATGTACTTATTGCATGATTTTTACAAGTAGAGATCTTGTTCAACTAAAGACATCCAAATGTACCAATTTGTGGCAGAACAACAGTACTGCATACAACTGTATTTTAACAACAAAATTAATCATTTGTGGATATACTGTAACATCTCCACTTTTCCTGATTGATGATTAATGTATTAGGGCCATTGTGTCTTGTGCTTTATTTCACAAAAAGACACAATGGAGAGATTCACTAATGGCTTGATCCCGTGTAAACTGGCATCTGAATCAATGGTATTTAACACGGGAGGGAGCTCTGAAACCTATATCGGAGGTTAGTAATTCCCAGAAAATTCCTGATACCAGATCATTAATACCACACACACTTATAGATTACATTCTTGAAAAATAACTATCAAATGTTACTTTTACTTATTTCAGCTCTCTCTTAATATAAAAGAACCATCTCAGAATGTCAGCAGATTTATCACCAATTCAATTTAGTACAATGCTGATCTGATTTTTAGTGCTTTAGTGTTTGTCTGACATAGCTTTCAAAGCTTAAAATCCTCTTAGTGCATTACAGTGGCTTGGTGAAATCAAAGGCTTCATGCGTGTATCTTCTAAAGAAAATACTTAGTCATATAAGCTTGTTTACTCCATTTTTGTCTCTCAATTTTCATTTGTATAACTGTATTTATTACTGAAATCACAAAAAGACAAAAAATCATACAGCCCCTTTTCATACATCATACAGCATACATGCGGCCCCTATTATTCTCCAACATCTCCGATTTTTTTCGGGATTTTTTCCGAATTCCACGCACTTCTGTCATATTCTCTAGCCTGCTGTACCTATGCTTTGCCACCGGGACTGCTGCCACTCTAATGTCTTGTTATAGCCTGCAGTACCTAAACTTGTCCACCGGGATTGCTGCTGCTAAACTAGGAACATTCCAGAACCTGTTACCTGACACCTCTGCACCTGTGCTCCACCTCTCAGCCTGCCTATATAAACCTCCCTTTCCTGTTCCTCCTTGCCTGTTTATACTGGTTCCTTAGCACCTGCAAGGTTCTTGTGTTTACTGCTGTGTTAGCTTTTGCTATCATCCTGTTCCAGTTTCCTCGTTGCCGACCTCTGCTTGTTTCCTGACTTCGCTACCTGCCGCCTGCCTCGGACCCCTGCTTGTTACCGGACTTCGCTACCTGCCACCTGCCTTGGATCTCTGCTTGTGACCCCTACTTCGCTCCCTGCTGTTCCTGCCACTGGGATCCACTTCAGCCGAAGTTCAATCCTTGACAGAAAAAACAGGCCCTACCATGGATTCCGCTGGAACAGACCCGACTCAGGCTCAGTCACTCCATGACTTGCAACATATCATGGTTGGTTACCAGGAACAACAAAGACACGTGTTTAATCGTCTTGGCCGCTTAGAAGAAAAAGCCGCCACTGCGGAAGCTGAGAATCGTGAACTACGTGCAGCCTTAATCACCTTGTCTGGTCAAAACACTGTGACTGTGCAAACCGCACCCCGTGTAACCCTTCCGGAAAAATTTGGAGGAAAAAGACAATCTTTTCGGGATTTCCTTAATCAATGCAGACATGTGTTCAAGCTTCAGCCTACCATCTATAATACCAACGAAGCCCGGGTTGGATTGATCATAACCCTGCTCAAGGATGAGGCCCTTGCTTGGGTCTCCCCTATGTTAGAAAAGGATAGCCCACTACTAAGGGACCTGGAGGAGTTTATCGATGCCATGAGTCTTATTTTTGATGACCCAAATCGTAGTGCAACCGCTGAGGCAACTCTGAACAATCTTCGTCAAGGAAGACGCTCGGCAGCTGAGTACGCCGCTGAATTCCGCAGATGGGTTAACGATACTGAGTGGAATGAGGCCGCGCAGAAATATCATTTTCGGCAGGGTCTCTCGGAGCAATTTAAAGACGAACTAGCCCGGGTGGAGACCCCAGAGAGATTTCAGGACTTTGTCCGTTTATGCATCCAAATTGATCGTAGGCTTACGGAAAGACGATTGGAGAGACAGGGGTTCATGCCAAGCACCCCCGGGTTTAGAGATGTCAGTACCCCAAGACGTTCCAGGGAGACGGAGGAGGAGCCGATGCAAGTAAATACACTGCGGGGACCCATCTCAACCGGGGAAAGGAATAGACGCCGAACAGAAGATCTCTGTTTATATTGCGGAAACGATGGGCACTATCTCGCTGATTGCCCAAACAAGTCCAGGCGGTCTTCTTTCCAGAGCCCTAGAAGAAATCAGCTGCACGCTATTTCAAAAACTGTTCTCTCTGCTTCTCAAAGGAAAGATAACCCTCCTTCGCTACACCCTCACCTCCTGGTTCCTATTATCATCGAGGAAGGAACACATCGTTTTTCAACCACAGTAATGGTCGACTCAGGGGCGGCAGGGAATTTTATGGACATAGAATTCGCCAAGAACAATTCGGTATCATTTGTAGCCAAGGAATCGCCAGAAAGGATGGAAGTTGTTGACGGTTCTCCCTTGAGCTCTGGACCTGTTACCCATGAAACCAGAAACTTAACACTAATCATGGAGCCCAATCACCAGGAGAAGATTTCATTTGGTCTCATTCCATCACCTTTGTTTCCAGTGATTCTGGGAATTCCATGGCTCATGATCCATAACCCACTAATCGACTGGAAGACCAAGACACTCACGTTTCCCTCGGAGCACTGTCAGCTAGCCTGTCTACCTAAAACTCCTATACCAGAGTGTGTAGGAATACATAAGATTTCCTCGTCTCAAGAAAATCTTCTGCCGGCTCTTTACTCTGAGTTTTTAGATGTGTGTGACAAGAAGAACGCGGATACGCTTCCCCCACATCGCTCTTATGACTGTCCCATTGAATTATTACCGGGTGCTGCTATTCCGTTTGGAAGAATTTATTCCCTCTCAGAACCGGAATTGAAGGTCCTCAATGACTACCTACAAGAGAACCTATCAAAGGGTTTTATCAGACCCTCTACTTCTCCAGCAGGCGCTGCGCTCTTCTTCGTGGGAAAAAAAGACGGTTCTCTACGCCCCTGCATTGACTATCGGGAACTAAATAAGATAACGGTGAAGAACAGGTACCCATTACCTCTGATTCCTGAACTATTGGAAAGAATTCGGTCAGCCAAGATCTTTACCAAATTAGATCTCAGAGGAGCGTATAATTTGGTCCGCATTCGACCCGGTGACGAATGGAAAACAGCCTTCCGAACCCGTTATGGGCACTATGAATATCTGGTGATGCCTTTCGGACTCTGTAATGCCCCTGCTACCTTCCAGCATTTAATCAATGATGTCCTCCGAGAGTTATTGGACCAATTCGTAGTGGCATACCTGGATGACATCCTAGTCTTCTCAGATAACATCATGGATCACCAGAGACATGTCCGAATTGTCCTTGAGCGTCTCCGTAAGTACAATTTATACATCAAGTTAGAAAAATGCGAATTCGAAAAAACCAGCATGCAATTTCTCGGTTACATCATCTCTCCCGAGGGTTTGAGTATGGACCCAGGCAAGATTCAAGCTGTGGTGGAATGGCCAATCCCTCGGAATGAAAAGGACATTCAGAGATTTGTGGGTTTTGCCAATTTCTATAGACGTTTTATTAAAAATTTCTCTGGCATTATTGCCCCAATCACCCAACTCACACGGAAGGAATTCCCCTTCAAATGGTCTCCTAAAGCGGATGCGGCATTCGAACAATTGAAGTCACTCTTCACATCTGCCCCTATCCTCATCCAGCCAAATCCAGAATTACCATTCATCTTGGAAGTGGATGCATCCGACTCCGCTGTTGGTGCCATTCTGTCACAAAGAATTGGACCCAAGATGCTCCTTCATCCATGTGCTTTTTATTCATACCAAATGTCAACAGCTGAACGAAATTATGACATCGGAAACAAAGAACTCTTGGCTATAAAAGCTGCATTCTCTGAGTGGAGACATCTACTGGAGGGGGCAAATCATCCAATTACGGTCTTTACGGATCATAGGAACTTAGAATTCATTCGATCCGCAAAGAGACTGTCTGCGCGACAAGCCAGATGGGCTCTCTTCTTTGCAAGATTTCAGTTCCACATTTCATACCGCCCTGGCTCCAAGAATGGGAAAGCCGACGCCTTGTCACGGTCCTTTCCGAATCCTAGCTCAGACAAAGAGCAAGAAGAAACTATTCTTCCAAAAAGAAATTTTTTGGGCGTCACATTCTCTGCCGATCTCCTCACACGAATAAAGGGAGCCTACTCAAATGACACTTTTCTTAAAAACCCTCCTCCGGAAGCAGAACTATTTCTATGTGATGGTCTCTGGAACTGTAATGATCGTCTGTTCGTTCCTAAGGAGGTAAGATTAGAGGTGCTCCAATTAATGCACGACTCCCGACCCGCGGGTCACCCAGGTGTCCTCAAGACACAGGAACTGTTGTCTCGCTCTTTTTGGTGGCCTAAATTAGCACAAGATGTTAAAGACTATGTCCTCTCCTGTGAAACTTGTGCTAGGACCAAGATCCCTCGAGCATCACCCGTGGGTTTACTGCAGCCTCTTCCGGTTCCAACTCGTCCTTGGGGGTCCATATCAATGGATTTTATTGTTGACCTGCCACGATCAAATGGACATAATACCATCCTGGTAGTGGTGGATCGACTTACAAAGATGGCTCACTTCATTGCAGCACAGAATCTTCCTTCTGCAGACCAGACAGCCAAGTTGATTGTGAAAGAGGTGTTTCGGCTTCACGGGGCTCCTGATGAGATCATATCCGATAGAGGGGTACAATTCACTTCAAAATTTTGGAGGACCTTCTGTTCCTCTCTAGGAATTCGTTTAAATTTATCGTCTGGCTATCATCCACAATCCAATGGCCAAACAGAAAGGACCAATCAGACTTTGGAACAATACTTACGATGTTTTGTTTGTCATCTCCAGGATGACTGGATTGATTTCCTACCATTAGCTGAGTTTTCATACAACAACTCACATCATTCATCGACTCAGAAGAGCCCCTTTTTCTCAAATTATGGATTTCATCCAACCTTTATTCCTCGTTTTCCATCTTCGGGCCCCATTCCGGCAGTTACAGAGAAACTGGAGACTCTGCGAGACATCCAGGAGACCCTCAAAGAGACGCTTCGTGAGACTCAAGTAAAGTACAAAAGAGCAGCAGACCAACACCGCAGACCCTCCCCAGAATTTCAAGTCGGGGATAAAGTCTGGCTTTCTACAAAAAATCTACGTCTAAAGGTTCCAACCATTAAATTGGGCCAAAAATACATCGGGCCTTTTCGCATCTCAGCACTAATAAATCCAGTGTCCTTCAGATTAGAGCTTCCTGAGACCATCAAAATACACCCTGTGTTTCACTCTTCTCTGCTGAAACCTTTCCGTGAGAACCCATTTCCTGGACGGAGACTTCCTCCCCCTGAACCCATCCTCGTGGATAACGAAGAGGAATTCATTGTGGAAAGAATTTTGGATTCCAGGTTACACCGAGGGAAACTACAGTACCTGGTTCACTGGGGGGGCTATGGCCCAGAGGAGAGGTCTTGGGAACCCAAAGATTTTATACATGCTCCGCGACTAGTCAAAGCTTTCCACCGACGATATCCAGACAAGCCTAGCAAGGATCGTCCGGAGAACGCTCTTGGGAGGGGGGAGTAATGTCATATTCTCTAGCCTGCTGTACCTATGCTTTGCCACCGGGACTGCTGCCACTCTAATGTCTTGTTATAGCCTGCAGTACCTAAACTTGTCCACCGGGATTGCTGCTGCTAAACTAGGAACATTCCAAAACCTGTTACCTGACACCTCTGCACCTGTGCTCCACCTCTCAGCCTGCCTATATAAACCTCCCTTTCCTGTTCCTCCTTGCCTGTTTATACTGGTTCCTTAGCACCTGCAAGGTTCTTGTGTTTACTGCTGTGTTAGCTTTTGCTATCATCCTGTTCCAGTTTCCTCGTTGCCGACCTCTGCTTGTTTCCTGACTTCGCTACCTGCCGCCTGCCTCGGACCCCTGCTTGTTACCGGACTTCGCTACCTGCCACCTGCCTTGGATCTCTGCTTGTGACCCCTACTTCGCTCCCTGCTGTTCCTGCCACTGGGATCCACTTCAGCCGAAGTTCAATCCTTGACAACTTCACCGCAATTCACCACGTTCATGCCGCATTCTGACCACATTCATACCGCATTCACACCCGCGGTTGATGCGCGGTTGATGTGTTTATTGATAATGGTTCGGATTTAATTGGTTGCAATTCTTCGCGTATCCGCCAGATGGCAGATATTCATGAATTGTAATGCGCATGCGCTTGCGATGTTTAAAAGAATACCACAGTGGTCCATTGTAAATTGGCCTTGGGACTGAAGAAGTTACAATAATGTATCAATTTAGGCTTTTCATATTAAAACTAAACGCACAGTGTCTGGTCTTGTTTTATTGTCCTGAGAGTCTCGACATGAGTGCACAACTGCAGTCCGTGTTCCAAAAACCCGACAGAACGTACGCTTATTTAATATGGGCCGCGATTAATGCAACAGATAATAAGATGGCAACAGTTGTTCAAATTTATCAGTATTTTATCGAAAACTATGACTTTTACTAATTTTTACCAGATGCTCATGTGTGGAAGTGTGAAATAAGGAAAAAGTTATGAATCAATCCATGTTTTTTTCGTATTGATCCCAATGTTATTGGAGGGTATTGGTGTGGATCACCGGGTTTTATGATCATGGAGACTTCAAAAGGCGAAAGGTCATGTTAAAACCAACTAAGAAACGTCAGTCGCAGGCAAGCAATGTGCCAGCACCAGCACCAGCACCGGCTTCCAATAATGGTCCGACAGTCAGTGAAAACCTGGTGACCGACAACCCTTGCTGTCTGTCCCTGCCCGGATACCTGCAGCCTGAGCCGGATTTCGCGTACAGATTCCAGCAAGCTTGCATGTACCTAAGCGATTTCCAGCCTCATCAGCTGACTACAGGTGTAGTAGTCCCGCTGTCACCTGGCGACTACATGTATGATAAAGAATACGAGACTGGCAGTGGCTCGGCGCCAGCTGATTGGCAAAGTCTATGGTGAGTAATGTTGCCGTATTTTATTCTGTTTTTGAAATATTAATGCACAGTCAAGCGAGTCTCCTGTAAGCAATATCATTGGCTGAGCAGCTTCTACAGTAGATACTGAACAATTGGTGGAATGCAAGGCGCATGCGCATTGGAACCTTCTTGAAACGCATATGCGTGTCATCACATGAACAGTAGGCGCATGCGCATTTGAGCAGGAGACGCCCCCCCCGAGAAAATTATTGGTGGGACTGACTGTGGGAACTTCTTTAGGGGACTGACTGACCATTACAGTAAAACTTTTACTTATTTTTCCTCAGAAAAGAAAACTTTGTCATCTCATGCGGAAAACGGCAAATGGAGGGATTTCGATGGATAATATCGCTTTGTGTTACAATGCCTGCACATTGCTGAATCTGATTTAAAAAAAAACATGTACCGGAGTCTACAGTTTAGTGGCCATTGTTATTGATTAGGATAGAATACCTGAAACAGTATGCTGTTGTTTTCAGACCGTATACAACACTTTTTTTTATACAGTATATACTGTATAATAAACCCGAAAAATAAAAAGTATGCATTTATTCTACATGTATTCCAGTACATATGTGTATTCTATACCCGTACAGCATGTATTGTTTTAATACTCTTGTGATGTACTGTACAGTGCTGAGCATGCAAGTACAGAAAGTCAAAACATGTACAGCACAACAGTATGGTGTTATTAAATTTTTTTATTTATTCATAAAATTTAAAAAACGCAACATGTCCTTTATTAAAGTACAGATAGTCAAAACATTTACAGTAGGATGGTGTACAGAACAGTCAGTCAGGCCTGCACAACTCCAGTTCTCGAGGGCCGCAAACAGGCCCGGTTTTAAGGATAACCTTGAAAACCGGGCCTGTGTGCGGCCCTCGGGGACTGGAATTGTGCAGGTCTTGTGTACAGTAAGTAAAAACATTTCTTTATTAATACAAGTTAAAACACGCAACATCTCCTTTATTAAAGTACAGAAAGTCAAAACATTTACAAAAACATTTACAAAAAATAAACAACAGTGGAACAGTCACGCAAATTCGATCCCCACCAGATTGTCCTTCCAGGGCCGATGCCTTGTATGGTGCAAAATGCCATTAATGGAGTCTCGAACGATTTTCATTAAAAGATCTGAAATTGAAAAATAGTGCCGCAATTCCTCCACAATAGTACTTCTTAAATTTTCAGGAAGCGCCCTTTTTTTGCGATTTCCTTCTTAGTTTACATTGTAGACCCACCCGCAGTACACCAAGTAGAACACGTGGTGCTTAAAAATTAACATGGCATTCTTCAGGAGTAAACCAGCACTCATCACTCTATACTTCTCCCTGAGTGCCGGTGGCAGCTCGCGCAGGATGATGTCGGGCACCGTATCGATGCAAGCGTATGTAGGTTGGGTTCTGGAAGCAGGTGTTCTTCTGTGAGCGGGTGTGCTTGTGGCGGCGGGCGAGGGTAGGTTGTCTGGGAGGAATGTTTCCTCCTGTCTTGGTCGCCGTGTTGTCTCCTGGCGTGGTCTTGACGGGGTTGTCATGTTATCCTCCTCCTCAACGGCATATATGTACACAAATTCTTCTGGTGGAGGGGGTGCACTTGGTGTTGGAAGGCGGTCGAAGGTCCCATTCATCACATCCATGCCACCCTCCTGCTCCGGCGTCGGGAATATAGGGGCATGAACACCGAGCAAATTATGCTTCCCTGCTATGTCAGTCTCTATCTTCTCCATCCGTCGATCCATCTTCTGCATCCGTTGATCCATATTTAGCATGGTCTCTAAAAGCAGATCTATCTTTACCAGCATAGTAGAGTTCCCGGTGATATCCACACTTAACCCATTCAGCATGCGGTCTAACGAGCTGGTTCTTGTGCATGGCGTGCTGTGGACATCTGGGTGGATGGGTGCAACGGAGGATGAGATGGGGGTTCCCTGGAGAGAAACGGCAACGTCGTCGAAGAAGGATGGAGGAGGTGACCTGTGGATTTCCGGGAGAGAAGCGGCAGAGTCGAACTAAGCGTAATGGAGAAAGTGACCCGTTGATTTCAGGGACACCAGCGGCAGCGTCGTCGAAGAGCAGTGGAGAAGATGGGCTGTGGGTTTCCGGGAGAGCGGCGGCAGCGTCGTGGATGAGTAGTGGAGAAGATGGGCTGTAGATTTCTGGGAGAGCGGCGACAGAGTCGTCGAAGCGTAAACGAGGAAGTGGCCTGCGGATTCGATGGGTTGGCTGCCATTTGTTTTGCATTGAGTGTACATCACCAAATTTCTTCTTGACATAATAAGGCTTACGTGTATTAAAACCCTTAGCCTTTGGGGTCAGCAGAAGGTTTTCTTTATTAGCCTTAGCCTGTCGCTTTGGCCTTGGCTTGGAAACGGCTGCCGCCTTTCGCTTTTTCTGTGTGATAGGCACGGCAGAGGCAAGTGGCTTCTTGCGTCCGTTGAATCGGGGTTGATCCATGGAAGCAGATGGCACAACGCAGTATCTGGACAAGGGCAAGTTCAGATACAGATCATCGATTGGGAGGCTATGCAAAGTGTGTAACCTTTTATGCATGGCGACGAGGTACAGGTGTTCAAAGTGAGCGTACTCTAATGTGAGTCATTAATGTATAAATACACCATCCATTTTGTGGATTCACAGCACATTGAATACACATCGACTAAACATCGAATATACTGCTGCGGCCGAGTTTATTCCAGCATTTGCCCGTTCTCGGCCGCAGCAGTAACCTGGCGCGCGCCGGAGGGTGCCGGGCGCGCGCCGAAGCAGTGGAAGAGCGCCCTCCGATCGGGGCGCTCTCCCTCCCTCTGCCGGGTCCGCCGGGTCCCCCGGAACCCCCTGCCGCCGTCCACCACATCGCGGGACACCAGGGCTCCCTCGGGGAGCCCTGGACGCGCGTGCAGGGGGCGCTGGCACCCGATGACGCGTGACCGCGCATCGGTGACGCGCGGCACGCCGAGGGAGTGGGGCTAGCAAGCCGGGGCATCCCCCGGCTTGCGGAACTAGCCCTGCTCGGATTAAGTGTGTCGGTAGTGTACATTCTGGTGTTTGTATTTCTTTCTACTTGCAGCAATGCCTGTTAAAAAGATTTCAAAGGATCTCAGCATGAGAATTAAGGAGATGTACACGAGCGGACAACGAATTGCAGATATCCAACGCTGGTTAGCTGCTTCTGGCCTCGTTGTGCCATCAACCACCATGTGCTATTATGCACACGGAAAAACCAAACAACAAATGAGGACACCAACGGTAACTAACGCGTAAATGAAAAATTAACCACAAAAGCGTGCCAAGGGTCAAGATTTAATAAAACAATGTAGTAAAATAACAAGTAAAAACTTACATATAAGGATATATAAGTCCAGTAGAGCAGTGCAGAGGCAACAGTCCTGGTGGAATCCTAGGCGCAGGGGGTAGGTGCTGAGGCTTACAGGTCAGTCCCGCGCGCTGGGGCTGGCTTGCTCGGCACCACGTTGCTGTCACTTCCGGGTTGCGGCTTCTCGCAGGACCTGTGTTTGGTAGCCCACCACGATCGTCGGTCCTCCAGCATAAACCTCACTCAGGTAAGACGAAAGAGTCTGTAGCTGTTTGTGGGAATGCTGGGGCTTGCTCCACCAATAAACTGTGTACCAATAGCACTGCGTGAACTCCGCAACGCGTTTCACACGATACTGGGCTTCATCAGGCTATTTTAGGACACCTACATGGGGGCCTCTTATACAGTCACTCCGAGGTCCCAATTGAATAATGAATTAATCAATATACGTAGCATGCACTGCAAGTGCAGTGCAACAGCTAAATTGGGAAGGTGTGTTACATTCTTCTAGTAATACATGGTATTGATTTAGCATTGGTATATGTCAATATATAAATATATATTAAAACACAAAATAGGTACCGCAGTCAAATCACCCCTAAATGGTCGAATTAATGGGATAATCAGTGGTCAAGGTAAAAAAGAACCCTCTGGTGGTGCTACCGACCCACAAAATGTATGAAACATGAAAAGAAAAAAGAAGGGTCAAAAAGGTGCACTCAAACAATATCTAATGAAAAATGAAAAAATGTACTTTATTAGCAATGAGAAATAAAAAAACACACAAGACAGACCCAAACAACTACTGCTCCAGCAGCTTTTATTCGAAGTAATCACTGGCTTGTATCTGGCATGTTCCTGGAATGACACGCTGTTCACCCGGAGCATGCCGGGCTCCCAGCCAAGGTCATGCCCGGCTGACGCGCGGTTGATGTGTTTATTGATAATGGTTCGGATTTTAATAGGCTGCAATGCTTCGCGTGTCCGCCAGATGGCATAAATTCATGAATTGTAATGCAGTATATATATAATGTATATATATATATATACTGTTTAACAACAACCCCTATAACCCCTAACATACAGTACTGTGCACATACAGTACTGTATATGCACATAAATGATACTATGGGCCGGCGGGGGCGAGAAGTGTTTGCAGCAGAGAGAGAACCGCTGCTCTCTCTGCGCAAACATCGGCACATTAAAAATTATTTAAAATACATTTTTATTCATAGTGTAGATGCGCAAGGGGTCTCGGGAGCTGAACCTCGTTGGTTTCAGGTCCGGGGACACCCTGCTCCCCGAGATACAGCCCCCTTTATGAGGTGCCGGTATTCCTCTGCATTTAAAGGTCCTGATCACGTGACCGCGACCTTTAAACAAAGCAGAAGGATACCGGCACCCCCAAAAGGGGCCTGTATCTCGGGGAGCAGGGGGTCCCCCGACCTGAAACCAAAACGTTTCTGCTCCGGAGACCCTCTGCACATCTACACTGTGAATAAAAAACATATATAAATAAAGAATCGTTCCTTACCTTAGCGGCTATGTGCTACGGTAACGAAGCAGCATGAATGTATTTTTAATAATATTGTACAGTGAGCAGGGGGTCCCCGAGCCAGAAATTAATGCTCAAGGGGCCCCCTGTTCCTGCACAATATTATTAAAAATACAGAAATGCTGCTTCATTACCATAGCGTATAGCCGCTAAGGCAATGAAGGGGTTAACCCACCGTGCCCGCTTTATTGTGGGTAGCGGGGGTGGGTAAGGGGGTATTTGGCCCGTGGTGTGAGTTTAAGACTTGTGGGGGGGTTGCGGGTGCACTTAACCCCTTCATGACCGTAGCAGTTAATACCACTACGGTCATGAAGGGGTTAACCCCTCCCGCTACCCCCCGCAAGCCCTAAACAGCCACCGTTGGGGCTAATACCCCCTTCACCCACCCCCGCTACCCATAATAAAAAAAACTCACACACAGCAGCCGCCCAGAAAATAAATAAATAAATCTAAATAAATAAATAAATAATTAAATATATATAAATACAATTAAAATACATTTTTATTCATAGTGTAGTTGTGCAGGGGGTCTCGGGAGCTGAACCTCATTGGTTTCAGGTCCAGGGATACCATGCTCCCCGAGATACAGCCCCCTTTATGAGGTGCCGGTATCCCTCTGCGTTTAAAGGTCCCGATCACGTGACCGCGGCCTGTAAACCAATCAGAGGGATACCGGCACCCCCTAAAGGGGCCTGTATCTCGGGGAGCAGGGGGTCCCCCGACCAGAAACCAAAACGTTTCTGCTCAGGAGACCCTCTGCACATGTACAGTATAAATAAAACACACATCAATAAAGAATCGTTCTTTACCTTTGTGGCTATGTGCTATGGTAATGAAGCAGCATTTCTGTATTTTTAATAATATTGTACTGTACAGTGAGCAGGGGGTTCCCTGAGCCAGAAATTAATGCTCAGGGGACCCCCTGCTCCTGCACAATATTATTAAAAATACAAAAATGCTGCTTCATTACCATAGCGTATAGCCGCAAAGGCAATGAAGGGTTAAGGCAGAATACACAATAAATACATTACATACATACTTTTAATGTGTGTGTTAAACCTCCCTGCCTTCACTGTAATCTATGTAAAAAACCCTCCCCCTATTGTGTGTTTTAAACCTCCCTGCCTTCACTTTAATCTATGTAAAAAATCCTCCCCCTATTGTGTGTGTTAAACTTCCCTGCCTTCACTGTAATCTATGTAAAAACCCCTCCCCCTATTGTGTCTGCTAAGCTTCCCTGCTTTGACTAATCTGTGTAAGACCCCCTCCCCCTATTGTGTCAGTTAAATCTGCCTGGCCTGTGTTTCTGTGAGTGCAGTGTACTGTATGTAAATGTGGGGAAGGGGATCCCATGTAAATAACCACACCCGCTACCCACTACCCACCTGCACATGGCCCCTCCGCTGCTGCAAAAAAGAAACAAAAATTAAAATATGCAAAGTAATGTCCCCTAACCCCTTAATCACCATAGCGGTTATTAACCGCTACAGTCATTAAGGGGTTAAAGCACCCTCACCCACCACTCGGGATGCCTACATACCCTCCCACACTAACCCCCCCACCCGTGAGGCCTAACCACTCATCCACTACCCACAAGGGAGGCCTACCCACATACCGTTGGGGAAACACCCCCCCCCCCACCCCCAGTACCCACAATAAAAACAATACAGTGCCCCACAATAAACATCATTCTATTTATTAAATACATTACCCACCCCCTGTGCCCCCCCATAAATACAAGATTGATTCTTTTACATACAGGGTTCATAACGCAGCCCCACGCGAGTCCCCGGTGGGCTGGCGGGGCACCTGGACAGACCTACAGTTTACCAGCAGCCCTTTTTACACAGGTTCTGGAGGCCTGCTGGTGGGTCCCGCCAGCACCATGGCCCCCAGGTGGTCTCCTTGGGTCACCGTGGGCCACAATTGGGTCCCCACGGTAGGCCCGCGGATGTCTGGGAGCCCCGGGTCAGACCCACAGGTGTCTGCAGGGCCTCGGGTGGTTCCCTCGGGGGTCTGGGGAACTCACGAGTGCTCACTACGGGTCCGTGGTCCCCCCACAGAAGTGGGACCACACATGATCATCCCCGTACCTACGGGTCGGCGGTGCCCCCACAGAAGTGGGACCACACATCGTCATCCCCGCAGACTACGGGTCGGCGGTGCCCCCACAGATGTGAGACCACCGCTTCATCCCCGCATGTGTCACCCGTGGAACCACCAGCCTGATACCCTTGGGATACCCGAGGATACCCGCAGGTTGTCTCCAGAGATCCCACGCAGAACCACGGAACAAACCCTGAATGTAAAAAAATAAACCTGGCCTATACATTCAATACATACACCCTCCCCCCCAACACCTACAGTACAATAATGTGCAAAATAACTATTATCCAGATATGGATAATAGATTAATTGCCCATTATTAAAAACATTAACTAGCATATACAAATAAATAAAGTACTACTGATCTCATCAATACGAAGTGTCCATCGCCAGCAAAATCCTTGTCTTGCCCACAACATACATAGCAAATACAAAGCCAATACATTGCAATTACATTCATATATCAATTAACCCCTTAAACACCTTATCAGATAATAACCGCAAAGGTGATTAAGGGGTTAAGCCACAGTGGCCCGATACCCACCCTTCACCCATGAATGTGTACAGTGGCTTCATCATGCAACTATATATATATATATACTGTATATATATACAGAGAGAGAGAGAGAGAGAGAGAGAGAGAGAGAGAGAGAGAGAGAGAGAGATAGAGTATATATATATATATATATATATATATATATATATATATATATATAAAAAATAGAAGAAAAAAAGCGCCAAATCCTAGTGCATTACTGTGCAAACTTGATAAATTTAATGCCCAAAAATCTCAATAAAAATGAACTCACAAACATAGAACAATTAAAAGCATTTTATGAGATATACTCATGCTCCAAGGACCAGGAAAACGCTGCTTGACTGCTGTCTTGGCTCCGTCACACCTCTGGATCTGAATGCTGCCTTTGCTGTTCACCGATAGCAGGAACTGACGTTTTTGGCACTCCGCAGTGATCTCTCCCCGGGTATACACCGACAGATGCTTTTTTGTTCCCACCGGGGACGATGGATATCGCGGACCAGCGGATGACGTCACAAAGATGGCGGAGGATACCGGACCGATTGAATTCAAAGCAGTTCTGGAGCAAGCGTTTGTGAAGGTCCACTGCACACCTTCCCTACGTGTTTCATCAGATGGACTGACTTCTTCAGGGGTGGGCTCTGGGTGTGTAGTGTAAAGTATATATACACACCCACGAGTCCAATTAAGTAGATTAGTTAATAGGCAAAACAATGTGTGGGCAATTTGCATGATTGAATAGTCCCATAGGTTAGATGTTTGAACACCTGATAATAGGTATCCACAATTACATATATGCCAACACATAATAACATAATATAAAGATGATAACACTAATAATAATAAATGTATTAAAACAAACTAACAGTTGATGTCCTGACTTGATTTAAATGACCAAAGAGTGTATCTAGAGATTTCAAATGCCCCATTGCATATAATTAAACAAAAACGATAAAAAATATATAATAATTTACACTTAGTGAGTATGGCTTGAGGAGGGTAGATCTGATAATAACATATAATACTAGAGAGTTGATTGAATTTTTATGATATTTAGTTTAATAGTTGTAATTAATACTAGCTAACTGTGTCTAAATTTAGCTATTTGTGGATATAAAAAAAACAATGTGTAGTAGAACAATGCCTAAAAATAATGTGATCTAATATTACCAAATGGATTTTGTGACAGAAAGTTGGTGATGATTATTTTGACCCTACATACTAGTCTATTAACCCATTGTTTGGGAATTATATTATTTGTGGATGTTAGGAGATTCCTCTAATGATGGAGACCTAAAATTAAATTGACATACTGATCTCCCTATAAGACAGAAACAGCGTGGAAGAGAACAACATGAAATTAATGTTGAAAAAAATTCAAAACCAATTTATCAAACTGGATTTAGTGAAAAATATATATTAAAAAAAAATATATATATATATATTTGGAAGTTTAGACTGGACATGTATCCTAGGTCACATGTATAACAAACCTAGCAAGCCTGCATGGTGCAGCCAATCTCCCAACACTCCTCAGTGTCTTTGGGGGGAAGAGGGGGGAAGAGGAGGGGAGGGGAGGGGGGGGAAAGGGGGAAGGGAGAAAGGAAGGACAGGAGGGGGGGGGAAGGATGGAGCGGGGGCGGAAGGGATATGGTGTTGAGTGTTGTGAATGGTGGTGTATAGTGAATAATTAATATAGAATTGATGTATAATATCAATGATAAGTGCAAAACAATGTGAGCAAATATAAATATATACAATTTGTGTGATTGTGTATGTGACTACTAGTGATGTTTGACTTCCAGAAAATCCCACTATATTTGATGAGCAATTATGAATGTAAGTGTACAAGTGATATGATAGTGTTAATACTACTAGTCTATGGTAGGTGGTCATGAAGGGAACATGTCAAGCATGTTCAACCCAGACCTCCATGATCTCCAAACCCACAGGAGGTGAATACCAGGTGATGAAAGGAAAGAAAGAAGAAGCAGATCAAGAGTCCCAACATGGGTAGATAGGGAATTTAGACAACTGTGCTGACATCGATACAATCATTTAGGCCTTCTGGACTGAGTGTACTCAATTCGTAGATCCAGTATGTCTCTCTAAGATTAAGAAGTTTGTGCCTATCTCCACTTAAAAGTGTAGAACTGATGGCCTCGATGCCCATGACTACTAAAGAAGATGGATCCTTATTGTGCTTCAGTTCGTAATGTCTGGACAAACTATGTGTTTTTAATTCATGTATTATGTTACGTCGATGTTCCAAGAATCTTATACATAGGGCCCGTTTGGTTCTACCAATATACTGAAGCCCACAAGGGCACATTATTGCATAAACAATATGGGTTGAAAGACAGTTGATATGCCTTTTTATTTGATGTATAGATCCATTTGAATGGGATGTGATAGTCTCTGTTTTCTTTAGATGTTTGCACGTAAGACATCTTGAGCGATTGCACAGAAAATTGCCATTTTTTATATTATTACTTGATTGGCTAGTCTTATGAAATTTTTTCAGTCTACTCGGTGCCACAATTGATTTAATGTTTCTTGCCTTCTGAAATATCACCGGTATTTTTGGTGGCAAATGTTTCCCTATGATGGGATCACTAAGCAGAATTTCCCAGTGTTTGTTTAATACATTTCTAATTTTCTGTGAGGCACCATTAAATTGCGTGATAAACTGAGGAATGCAAGTCTGATTTTTATCCATAGTACGCATCTTATTGTTTCTAGACAATATGTTAGCCTTTGACTGATCTAACAGTTTTATTCTATCTAATTGACCCACTTGTTTGAAGGTTTCCATGACAGTGTATTTATTGTAGCCCTTGTCTATGAATTTCTTTGCTAGAGCGTCCCCCTGGGCCAAGTAATCAGAATCCAGGGAACAATTTCTCCTGATTCTGAGAAATTGGCCCCTGGGGACGTTCTCCAGCCATTTGTGGTAATGATTGCTATTATGATGTAAATATGCATTGGTTGACACTTTTTTTAAATATGTTTTAGTGATAATTTGATTCTCACTATTAACCATTAGCTCCAGGTCCAAAAAATTAATATTGAATTTATTTGTGTCAAAAGTGAACTTCAAATCCATCTGATTGTCATTAAATGATGTTAGAATCTCATCTAATGCCTCCTGTTCACCGTCCCAAATGAATATTAGGTCGTCAATGAAACGGCCATAGAACACCAAGCTCTCCCCCAGCCTAGCATTCCCCCACACATGTGTCTCCTCCCATAGGCCCATGTATAGGTTCGCATAGCTGGGGGCAAAGCGGGTGCCCATGGCCGTTCCACAGGTCTGCAGGTAGTAATCTTTTTGGAATAAAAAATAATTGTGTTCCAGAATGAACAGGATTGCATCCAGAATGAATTCTCTTTGTGTCTTATTAATATAAATTTCCTTCTCCAAGTAATGTGCTATTGCAGCCACCCCTTTGGTGTGATTAATACATGTATAGAGCGAGGCCACATCGCATGTGGCCCAAATGTAAGTGGATTTCCAGGGTATCCCAGAGATGGAGTCCAAAACATGCAGCGTGTCCCTAATATGTGATCTCAACTTGACCACCATAGGCTGTAAAAAATGGTCAACATACTGGGACACGCTGGACGTCATAGACTCCACCCCCGAGACAATTGGTCTCCCGGGTGGGTTTACTGTATTTTTATGTATCTTTGGTATGTGATAGAACACTGGTGTTCTAGGATAACGTTTGAATAAAAAATCGAATTCTGCTTTTGTGATTATTCCCATATGTTTTGCCTCTAGGAGAAAGCTCTTTAGGTCCCTTTGATAGATATCCATTGGATCACTATGCAGAAGTACATAGGATATCCCATCCCCTAACAGGCGATTGGCTTCTGCTATGTATACGCTCCTGTCTTGAAGCACTATGCTTCCACCTTTGTCTGCCTGCCTTATTACAATTTCACACTGGGAAATTCTGCTTAGTGATCCCATCATAGGGAAACATTTGCCACCAAAAATACCGGTGATATTTCAGAAGGCAAGAAACATTAAATCAATTGTGGCACCGAGTAGACTGAAAAAATTTCATAAGACTAGCCAATCAAGTAATAATATAAAAAATGGCAATTTTCTGTGCAATCGCTCAAGATGTCTTACGTGCAAACATCTAAAGAAAACAGAGACTATCACATCCCATTCAAATGGATCTATACATCAAATAAAAGGGCATATCAACTGTCTTTCAACCCATATTGTTTATGCAATAATGTGCCCTTGTGGGCTTCAGTATATTGGTAGAACCAAACGGGCCCTATGTATAAGATTCTTGGAACATCGACGTAACATAATACATGGATTAAAAACACATAGTTTGTCCAGACATTACGAACTGAAGCACAATAAGGATCCATCTTCTTTAGTAGTCATGGGCATCGAGGCCATCAGTTCTACACTTTTAAGTGGAGATAGGCACAAACTTCTTAATCTTAGAGAGACATACTGGATCTACGAATTGAGTACAGCACAGTTATCTAAATTCCCTATCTACCCATGTTGGGACTCTTGATCTGCTTCTTCTTTCTTTCCTTTCATCACCTGGTATTCACCTCCTGTGGGTTTGGAGATCATGGAGGTCTGGGTTGAACATGCTTGACATGTTCCCTTCATGACCACCTACCATAGACTAGTAGTATTAACACTATCATATCACTTGTACACTTACATTCATAATTGCTCATCAAATATAGTGGGATTTTCTGTAAGTCAAACATCACTAGTAGTCACATACACAATCACACAAATTGTATATATTTATATTTGCTCACATTGTTTTGCACTTATCATTGATATTATACTGTACATCAATTCTATATTAATTAGTCACTATACACCACCATTCACAACACTCAACACCATATCCCTTCCACCCCCGCTCCATCCTTCCCCCCCCCCCTCCTGTCCTTCCTTTCTCCCTTCCCCCTTTCCCCCCCCCTCCCCTCCTCTTCCCCCCTCTTCCCCCCACAGACACTGAGGAGTGTTGGGAGATTGGCTGCACCATGCAGGCTTGCTAGGTTTGTTATACATGTGACCTAGGATACATGTCCAGTCTAAACTTCCAAATATATATATATATATATTTTTTAATATATATTTTTCACTAAATCCAGTTTGATAAATTGGTTTTGAATTTTTTTCAACATTAATTTCATGTTGTTCTCTTCCACGCTGTTTCTGTCTTATAGGGAGATCAGTATGTCAATTTAATTTTAGGTCTCCATCATTAGAGGAATCTCCTAACATCCACAAATAATATAATTCCCAAACAATGGGTTAATAGACTAGTATGTAGGGTCAAAATAATCATCACCAACTTTCTGTCACAAAATCCATTTGGTAATATTAGATCACATTATTTTTAGGCATTGTTCTACTACACATTGTTTTTTTTATATCCACAAATAGCTAAATTTAGACACAGTTAGCTAGTATTAATTACAACTATTAAACTAAATATCATAAAAATTCAATCAACTCTCTAGTATTATATGTTATTATCAGATCTACCCTCCTCAAGCCATACTCACTAAGTGTAAATTATTATATATTTTTTATCGTTTCTGTTTAATTATATGCAATGGGGCATTTGAAATCTCTAGATACACTCTTTGGTCATTTAAATCAAGTCAGGACATCAACTGTTAGTTTGTTTTAATACATTTATTATTATTAGTGTTATCATCTTTATATTATGTTATTATGTGTTGGCATATATGTAATTGTGGATACCTATTATCAGGTGTTCAAACATCTAACCTATGGGACTATTCAATCATGCAAATTGCCCACACATTGTTTTGCCTATTAACTAATCTACTTAATTGGACTCGTGGGTGTGTATATATACTTTACACTACACACCCAGAGCCCACCCCTGAAGAAGTCAGTCCATCTGATGAAACGCGTAGGGAAGGTGTGCAGTGGACCTTCACAAACGCTTGCTCCAGAACTGCTTTGAATTCAATCGGTCCGGTATCCTCCGCCATCTTTGTGACGTCATCCGCTGGTCCGCGATATCCATCGTCCCCGGTGGGAACAAAAAAGCATCTGTCGGTGTATACCCGGGGAGAGATCACTGCGGAGTGCCAAATACGTCAGTTCCTGCTATCGGTGAACAGCAAAGGCAGCATTCAGATCCAGAGGTGTGACGGAGCCAAGACAGCAGTCAAGCAGCGTTTTCCTGGTCCTTGGAGCATGAGTATATCTCATAAAATGCTTTTAATTGTTCTATGTTTGTGAGTTCATTTTTATTGAGATTTTTGGGCATTAAATTTATCAAGTTTGCACAGTAATGCACTAGGATTTGGCGCTTTTTTTCTTCTATTTTTTCTATGCAGGTGGAGAGGGAGGTCGTTGTGCCCTTTTAAAGAAGCTGCCTGCTTTTCCTACCAGTGCTATTTTACTCCCCAACTATTGGTACATTTATTTGGACTCCATAGGACTATCTGCATTGAGCAGACTAAGGAAGGTTCACAGCACCACGTATTTTTTATTCAAATTTTTTTATGCATTTTTTATTTTATTTTTCTTTGCTTGTTAGATATTTAGTATTGTGCTTTATTGGTATTGAATGATTATTATCATTTTTATTGGTACACTATTTTACCCATTGTAAAATTTATTTTACTATTTTTTTTTTTTTTAATATAATACATTGTTTTCTGGCATCTAAGACAACAGCGCAGTCCTTTCTTGTACATATATATATATATATATATATATATATATATATATATATATATATATATATATATATACAGTACTGTATATACACACACATGATGAACCAATATACAAATACATGTAGAAGGGTTATCAAAACCATACTGTCCTACAAATAACACTGCTCCATAGAACTTCTCCATAGACACACTACATTAAAATCAATTTCCTTTAATAATCCGAACTGATTTTACAATCTAAATCATCACAATCCAATGAAAAGCCAATGAAACACCTCACATTCCAATATAAATGATGTATAAAATCTATGCACCATATACAGTACATTCTGCAAATGAATCAACCAAGTAAACAAAAATCAATTAGCAATCATTATTTACATCCCTAAACAATTCACACTCCATCCCGAACAATGAAACAATTAACTAATTCACGCCTGGAGCAGAACAATTTAGCCTGTGAAAAAATACAGTACCGACCAGAATACAACCTTTAAAACCAAGGCAACACACAATACAATACCAACGATTACATCTATCTAATTTTAAAATACTTTAAACTCACAATAAAGCATAGCAGCATAGACAAATTAATTTAAAACACATCAAATCAAGCTTTTAAAACAACACCACTTATCAAATGAATCAACCAAGTAAACAAAAATCAATTAGCAATCATTATTTGCATCCGTAAACAATTCACACTCCATCCCGAACAATGAAACAATTAACTAATTCACGCCTGGAACAGGACAATTTAGCCTGTGAAAAAATACAGTACCGACCAGAATACAACCTTTAAAACCAAGGCAACACACAATACAATACCAACGATTACATCTATCTAATTTTAAAATACTTTAAACTCACAATAAAGCATAGCAGCATAGACAAATTAATTTAAAACACATCAAATCAAGCTTTTAAAACAACATCACTTCTTACCCTGTATGTATATATCTCTCTAGACATATATACATACATACATACAGTGGCAAGAAATGATATACCACAAAAAAAAAAAATACACATGTTAAAAAACCTTTTGAAAAAATTAATAAGTTAAATAAAATACATTTCTTTAGTTCACTTACCATTACTTGCCCCCACCGATTCCCGTTGCGCACCTTACTCACGAACCAATCCACCAGGCACAGGAACCCATAAAATAATAAACCATAAAAAAATAAACTTTAAACTAAAAATCCAAATCAATCCACGGGTCTTCTATTTGTAATCCATCTTCATCCGTATTCTTCTTTCTTCTATCTTCTTCTGGGCGGGGCGGGGTCTTCTTTCCATCCTCGGCCACGCCCTGGCCTTTTTTCTTCCCCGGAGGTCCTTCCTCCACGGCGTCTGGCTTAAAAATGAGACGACATAGGCTTTTAAAGGCCTATGACGTCACATTTTTCGTCATGGTTCCCACGGTCCAGATTGGGCCGTGAAAACCATGTGTTTTGGCCGATAAAAAAAAATGATGACGTCACTTAAAGGGAATGAAAGCAATGCCAATCAGAATGGCTTTGCTTCAATTGCCTTTAAGATGACGTCATGAAAAGACACATGGCCGCCCTCACATGGTATGGTAGCCAATCAGAGCGTGGGAACTCCATCCCTACTCTGATTGGCTCTAGTATACCATGTGACAGAGGTTTGGGGGAAAAAAGGATGTGACGTACTACAGCCAATCAGAGTAGGGATGGAGTTCCCACGCTCTGATTGGCTCTAGTACCATGTGACAAGCTTTCAATGACGTCATATCCTTTTTCCCCCCAAACCTCTGTCACATGGGGTTAAGTGCACCCGCAACCCCCCCGCAAGTCCTAAACTCACACCAAGGGCCAAATACCCCCCTCACCCACCCCCGCTACCCACAATAAAGCGGGCACGGTGGGTTAACCCCTTCATTGCTTTAGCGGCTATACGCTATGGTAATGAAGCAGCATTTCTGTATTTTTAATAATATTGTGCAGGAGCAGGGGGCCCCTTGAGCATTCATTTCTGGCTCGGGGACCCCCTGCTCACTGTACAATATTATTAAAATACAGAAATGCTGCTTCGTTACCATAGCACATAGCCGCAAAGGTAAAGAACGAGTGTTTATTTATATATGTGTTTTATTCATACTGTAGATGTGCAGAGGGTCTCCGGAGCAGACCCGCTGTGGTTTTAGGTCCGGGGACCCCCTGCTTCCCGAGATACAGGCCCCTTTAGGGGGTGCCGGTATCCCTCTGCTTTGTTTACATGTCGCGGTCACGTGATCGGGACCTTTAAATGCAGAGGGATACCGGCACCTCATAAAGGGGGCCGTATCTCGGGGAGCAGGGGGTCCCCGAACCTGAAACCAACGCGGTTCAGCTCTGGAGACCCCCTGCACATGTACACTATGAATAAAAATGTATTTTAAATAATTTTTAATGTGCCGATGTTTGCGCAGAGAGAGCAGCGGTTCTCTCTCTGCTGCAAACACATCTCGCCAGGGGACAGTCTATAGTATCATTGATGTGCATATACAGTACTGTATGTGTATGTTAGGGGTTATAGGGGTTATTGTTATACAGTATATACTGTATATATACAGTATATACTGCATTACAATTCATGAATTTCTCGGCTTCAAAGACAACAGCTTGCAAACGCCCCCATGCGTTTTTACACGGCATTGCAGTATTGCAGCCAGCGGGAATAAAATGCTTAAATCACGGGCGCGATATAACGCAATACACCCCGGGAGAAAACGTTACTAAACCGCACATCACCGGGATATTCCGAAATTCACGGAACTAGCCAACTTCGAATAAAGTTGGTCGCCACTGTACCACATAATAAATTGCTGTGCGTAAATGCGGTTATAAATATAGCACCAAATCACATGGATTATGCACCAAATCACATGAAGGTCTGTAGAAAACCAATACATGAAGGTTCAAGTATGGCATAACAAAACCAGGGGAAAGAATAATTCCCCCAGTAATGAAACTAAGATCGGCCGATCTAAAAAAGGTATTAAACAAACCAGACCACATGAAAGATAGTAATACCTCAAATGCCTGCTAGTCAAGCAGCAAGGACGAGAAATATACAGAATATTGCATGAAGTAACATAAACATGAAAGGCACGGTTAATGGGTATAATAATAAGCATAATAAAACACACAGCATGAATACCTAACTGGCTAGGAGAAAGATCATAAATAATGTAAACAAAGCCACTCAAATATATGTACAAATGACCCTGCAAGGTGCTGCAAATGAGATGAATAAACTGATGCCAGCTTGGTGCTGCACCTATGGATTGAAAAGCCAAGGGAGGGAGTCCAAATAGTGCACTGGTAGCACTCAAGATTTGTCCTCAATGGTGAGATAATACTGAGGATAAGCAGGGGTCAGGATATAGCAACCCAGGGGCAAAGCACACTGCAGATGAAGAATAATCAGGGCAGTAGGGGAATCCCAATACAGACCAGCGTCCCTTGCGTCCCTTGATCGGGCATCAGTAGTAGAACAAAGAAAAATCTGGAGGATAACAATGCAGCACAGCTCTGCAGAGCTGTGACAGCACCCCTACCTCTTCCTGAACCGTGTGCTGCATTGTTATCCTCCAGATTTTTCTTTGTTCTACTACTGAAGCCCGAGCAAGGGACGCAAGGGACACTGGTCTGTATTGGGATTCCCCTACTGCCCTGCTTATTCTTCATCTGCAGTGTGCTTTGCCCCTGGGTTGCTATATCCTGACCCCTGCTTATCCTCAGTATTATCTCACCATTGAGGACAAATCTTGAGTGCTACCAGTGCACTATTTGGACTCCCTCCCTTGGCTGTTCAATCCATAGGTGCAGCACCAAGCTGGCATCAGTTTATTCATCTCATTTGCAGCACCTTGCAGGGTCATTTGTACATATATTTGAGTGGCTTTGTTTATATTATTTATTATCTTCCTCCTAGCCAGTTAGGTATTCATGCTGTGTGTTTTATTATGCTTATTATTATACCCATTAACCATGCCTTTCATGTTCATGTTACTTCATGCAATATTCTTAGTATATTTCTCATCCTTGCTGCTTGACTAGCAGGCATTTGAGGTATTACTATCTTTCATGTGGTCTGGTTTGTTTAATACCTTTTTTAGATCGGCCGATCTTAGTTCATTACTGGGGGAATTATTCTTTCCCCTGGTTTTGTTATGCCATACTTGAACCTTCATGTATTGGTTTTCTACAGACCTTCATGTGATTTGGTGCATAATCCATGTGACTTGGTGCTATATTTATAACCGCATTTACGCACAGCAATTTATTATGTGGTAGTTGTTTGGGTCTGTCTTGTGTGTTTTTTTATTTCTCATTGCTAATAAAGTACATGTTTTCATTTTTCATTAGATATTGGGGCTTATGCAGAGACGTCCGTTAAGGACAATCTCGCCAGGTTTTTGCCAAAAATGTCCGCTGTGAAAATGTTTGTGGCGAGAACTTGGCGGGAAAATTCAAATCCGCCATAATTATTTAATTTCCAAACATATTAGCCAGACGGGTGGCGAGAAGCTTGAATTCGCCATTTTCAGAACGCGCAGTATGCCAGTAGCTCCGATGCGCTTGTATGCGCCAATCGGGGCTATTAAATGGCGCGTTTGTGTACTATTTAGCCCGCCAACAAAAGTTGGCTTTATGCTGGCTAACAACTGCGCGTCTCTGCATTCCGTGTTTCACGCCAAGTGAAACTCGGCAAATTTACCATTTACTTTACACAGGGCTACCGGAGTACCCTGCATAGGACGCATTTAAAAGGCAATCCTATGGCGAATTTATTGCCGTTACGCCCGTACCTCTCAGCATAAGCCCCATTGTTTGAGTGCACCTTTTTGACCCTTCTTTTTTCTTTTCATGTTTCATATAAATATATATGTATAATGAATATTCAATTAGTGATGACGTTTTGAATGGAGTGTTTAAATTGAATTACTTTTAAAGGCCACCCGTGTAGATGACAAAACCATGAATAGTCAGGCAATAATGCAATAATATCGCAAGACCACATTTGATCACAATAACATATACAATAAAATACATAAAAATACATTGAGTTATAAAGGAAAATGGGGTAAGGAGAAAGAGGATGGGGAAAGAAAGGGAAAAGGTAAGGAAGGAAAGGGGGAATATGGGGAGAGGGGGGGGAAAGGGGAGGGAAAGAATTGAGGAAGGGGGGAGGCGGGGGGAAGGGGAGACAAAGAGGGAATGAGAAACAAGAACAATAGATGTAATAAAACCTGAATACAGTAGTCTTGTTGCAAACACTACTCCCCATCTATCTCAAAAACGGTTTAAGTTCAATACAGTCATTGAGACCCCCCGGGTGTTTCGACTGCAGGGTAAAGATCCAAAATTGCTCACGTTTGGCAAGTTGTAGATCTCTATCTCCTGCCCTCACATCACCCATAATCATCTCAATTCCCATATATTGTACACCCACTGTACTACAGTTATGCACATCTTTGAAGTGGGCCAAGAGGTGGGTGAGAGGTTTAGAGGTGGCTTCTAATTTGGGAATATTAGTGATGTTGCTTAGGTGCTCCATGATGCGCAGCTTCAGATTTCGCTTTGTTCTGCCCACGTATTGTAGTCCACAGCTGCACTGCAATATGTACACTACATACGTGGACAGACAATCAATGAAATTCGATATTTTATAATTAATCTCTGTAACGTGAGATTTAAAGGTTTTGCACGTAAGCATTTTTGGACAAATCTTGCACCTAGCGCATCTGTGGTTTCCCACTACTCCCAATGTATCCCTTAGGTCTCTCTTTGGTTGTTTGTCTGTGCCTTTTAGCAAACTGGGGGCAAGAATGGTTTTTAGTGTTTGTGCTTTTTTTAAAACAATTGGTGGTTTTTTGGCAAGAAATTTATGTAAAATTGGATCCATAAGTAAAATATGCCAATGTTTGGTCTATATGTTTTTAATTATTAGATGAATTAAATTGGGTTACAAAAAATGGCATCTCCTGTTTGACTTTTTGCTGGTTTACAGAAAAGGAATTAGTTACGTGTATATTGTCAACTTGTGAGCCACTGTGATTACATACTTTATTCTTTACGGCAGGCTGTTTTCTATTTTTCTTTTTTAATAATGAATCTCTATTTTTATTTAATGCTTTGAGGTAGTATTCAGATATAAGTTCCTCCTGGTAGCCTTTTTGCCTGAAACGTTTAATAAGTATTTTTGACTGTTCCATATAAGTATCAATGGTTGCACAATTTCTCCTAATGCGGAGAAATTGGCTATATGGAATATTGTCAATACACTTATTTTGGTGTCCACTTTTGGGATGTAAGTAGGAATTAACGTTCGTTTCTTTAAAGAAGGTTTGAGTTAGGAGGGAATCCTCCTGAATGTAGATAAATAATTCCAAGAAGGTAACATGATCCTTCTGGACGTCACTGGTAAAAGTGAGATTAAAATTATTAATATTAATCTTGTCAACAAAGTTGTCGAATGACGCCCTATCGCCATCCCAGAATACTAGAATATCGTTGATGTATCTCCTCCAAAGTTTTAGCTGAGGGGGAGATACATCGATACCCCATATGTGCACTGACTCCCACCATCCCATATAGAGGTTGGCAAAAGATGGTGCGAAGCGTGTCCCCATTGCAGTACCACAGTGCTGTAAATAGAATTCGTGCTGAAATAGGAAATAATGTGTTGTAAAATAAACTCAATGGAATCGTGAATAAAGTGACGTTGAATAAGTGGGAGTGTATCGTGAAGTGCTAAGTAAAAATCTATAGCCTCTAGTCCACCTTGGTGTGGTATCGATGTGTAAAGTGCCTGTACATCTAGAGTGGCTAGTAAGTAAGTGTTCACCCAAGGGAAATCTTTAAGTAAAGTGAGAACCGAAGTAGTGTCTAATAAGTGTGAAGGTAATGTCGGCACAAGTGGCTGTAAGAATGTGTCCACATAGTGGGAAAGGTTGGCTGTGAGAGAATTAATACTGGAAATGATAGGTCGCCCAGGGGGATCAATAAGTGATTTGTGAATTTTAGGTAGGTGATAAAGAATAGGGATGGTGGGAGCAGTGCAAAATAGGTAATCATATTCTGCCTTGCTTAACACCCCAGAATGTCGTGCCCTTTCCAGTAATAATTTGAGATCTTCCTGTTATTGTATAGTGGGATCTTTCGGTAATTTGCAATAAGAATTGCTGTCAGATAACAACCGTATTGACTCCTTACAGTAGTCAGTCCTATTTTGAAGGACAATGGCCCCAACTAACGCGTAAGTATATTTATATAACTATATATACAGTATATCTATTATTGTTTATTTTGCTGCATATTAATAGAACTATATATTGTGTAGATCTATCTCATTTTATAGTTATTTCGGTGTATTTCTATAACTGCAGTATATAATACAGTATATCTATTATTGTTTATATTGCTGCATAGTAATAGAACTATATATTGTGTAGATCTATCACATTTTATAGTTATTTTGGTATATTTATATAACTACAGTATATAATACAGTATATCTATTATTGTTTATATTGCTGCATAGTAATAGAACTATATATTGTGTAGATCTATCTCATTTTATAGTTATTTCTGTATATTTATATAACTACAGTACAGGCATACCCCGCATTAACGTACGCAATGGGACCGGAGCATGTATGTAAAGTGAAAATGTACTTAAAGTGAAGCACTCCCTTTTTCCCACTTTTGATGCCCGTACTGTACTGCAATTGTCATATACGTGCATAAATGATGTAAATAACGCATGTGTAACAGGCTCTATAGTCTCCCCGCTTGCACACAGCTTCGGTACAGGTAGGGAGCCGGGATTGCTGTTCAGGACGTGCTGACAGGCGCATGCGTTAGCTGCTGTTTGCCTATTGTGCGAAATGTACTTACTCGCGAGTGTACTTAAAGTGAGTGTCCTTAAAGCGGGGTATGCCTGTATATAATACAGTATATCTATTGTTTATATTGCTGCATATTAATTGAACTATATATTGTGTAGATCTATCTCATTTTATAGTTATTTCGGTATATTTATATAACTCCAGTATATAATACAGTATATCTATTGTTTAAATTGCTGCATATTAATAGAACTTTATATTGTGTAGATCTATCTAATTTTATACTATTTTTACTGTAAATGATGTGCTGTACTTGTGGCCTACTGCACTGTAACTTACCGGATCGTTGTTTTTCTGTACACTGTAGGGAGACAACTCTTCTGGTCAACAAAATAAGTGAAGAGAATGATGAGAAGAGTGCCTTAAGGGTCAAATACACGCTGCAGCAAAATCACAATCTCACTGTATCCGAGACCAGCATAAAGAAGATGAGACGCAGAATTGGATGGAAATATGGACGTGTGAGGTTAGTACTGGATAGTACAGGAGATTAAAGTGTTGTTTAAGAAACTGTACTGTACCTATAAAATTATTCATTGTCATTACAGAGCGATCCCTATGATAAGGCATGTTAACAAGATCAAGAGAGTGGCCCAGGCATGGATCGACAGTGGAGAAACTTTTCAGGATTGCATCTTCACTGACGAGTCTACTGTTTCGCTGGAGAAATTTGCCACCTTTGCATTCCACAAAAAAGGTTGCATATCTATGAAGCCGCGTCCGAAACACCCAGTGAAGATACATGTGTGGGGTGCCATCTCTAGGCGTGGACCAGGATGTATCGTCATCTTTGACGGTACAGTAAAATGTATGTCACACGCTTTTGCCTTATGCACTGTACTGTACTAGTGTGCATTTTTTGAGCACTTTTCATTTCTTGTTACAGGAATCATGAATAAAGCTTTTTTCCAATAGCAAATTGTGCCTGAGATTGTGGAATACATCACACGTAAGTTCCCAGATGGTCACCGTTTCTACCAGGACAACGATCCGAAGCACACCGCGTCAACAGCGCATATTCTTGAGTGCGGTATCAACTGGGTGAAGACGCCAGCGGAGTAAGTGCGGTAACCGTGTCGCATCAGGAAGGTAGTATGGTAGTAGGGTATAGTAGTATTGTAAGTACAGTATGATACAGGTAAGTATGGCACAGATTTTTTTTCCCCTGAGAGAGCATCACTAGCCATCTGGTTATAAAGTATTTAACAGTAGTCACAGTATACAGTAGTTCCAGTATAGACTAGTTTGACAGTACTAACTGCATACTGTTGTCCAATATGGAGTAGCTATACAGTACACAATGCCATAATGTGCACCTAACTGCTCAATTTTTTTCTTTCCTGAGAGAGCAACACCAGCCATCTGGTTGCGAAGTATTTAACAAAAGTTACAGTATACAGTAGTTCCAGTATAGACTAGTTTGACGGTACTATACAGCACTCAATGCCATAATACAGTATGCACATAACTGCACTAATTTTTTGTTTTCTTGTCTTTTCAGAAAAAAAGGATGGACTGGGGGAGAGGGGGGTATCATGTAAAGTTTGTGAACTGTTTGTACAGTTAAGTGTACAGTATCTAAACTGCAGTCATGATGTACACAAAACCTCTCCTCTCTCAATGAACTACTGTACTGTACACAGAATGAGGAAGAAGATAAAGACGGAAAAAATTATATTATTATATATATATTATTATATATTATATATTATTAATTAATATTATTATCAATGTGCATTATTCATGATTATCCACCGGTCCTCAATTTTCATCTGACAGAAGAACTGAATAAAGACTGCATTTTGTATTATTCATGATTATTTGTATATTTGTATTTTTTGTTCCTGATAAAATAAAATAAATATTTCTTTATATTCATGATAATCATAATCATTGACAACCCCCCCACCCAACATCTACATCAAAGGAAAAGAAAGAATGACAAAAAGTTGTAATTTACTGCATCAACAACATGAATCAGATAATGTTTTTTTTAACTCTCAATTTCACAGTGCTGTGCAAATCAAATTTACATATCAAATTCGAGAAGGGATTATCAAAAACGTTACCGTAAACAAAGCCTCAAAGGGTTGGGGGGGTGGATGGGTGAGTCATGCGCAGTAATCATCAGCTAGCTCCCTTCCCAAAGAGGATTACAGAGAGGTGACTCAAAACCAACAATAGGAAAATTAGGCACGCAGGCACAGAGAGGTGATGCTCGGCTAGGGACGGACGATTAAAAACACAATGACAAGCTTAAGAAACGGAATGACTCTGGAGAGGTGTGGATAAGAGGTTCAAATCCTTGAGCGAGCCTTGTGTGTGTGCGTGGGGGAGGGGGATACAGGGTACAGCTGCATGAAGGATTAGCTGTACTGCAATTCAAAGAAATTACATATTTTCAAAAGGCAGGTAATCATAATAATTTGATCCCTACACCCCCAAATACATAAAAAGCACACAAATCAACCATGTGCAGTCAAACGCACAGTGTCACAGTCAAAAGCTACAGCACAGATTGAATATCGTAATATCAAGATGGTTTAGGCAGGCTTGTGGAGAAAATAAAAATAAAAAATGAGGACAAAAAAATATATATATATATTTTTTTGGTCACGCACTCTTGAACTTTGCAAGCAAGCAGTGACGAAGTTACAAACGCATGTGCAGTAATCATCAGCTATGTACTGTAGCTCCCATCCCAAAGAGGATTACACGCAGGCGCAGAGAGGAGATGCTCGGCTAGGGACGGACGATTAAAAACACAATGACAAGCTTTAGAAACGGAATGACTCTGGAGAGGTGTCGATAAGAGGTTCAAATCCTTGAGTGAGCCTTGTGTGTGTGTGTGGGGGAGGGGGTACAGGGTACAGCTGCATGAAGGATTAGCTGTACTGCAGTTCAAAGAATGACATATTTTCAAAAGGCAGGTCATCATAGTAATTTGATCTCTACACCCCCAAATACATAAAAAGCACACAAATCAACCATCTGCAGTCAAACGCACAGTGTCGCAGTGAAAAGCTACAGCACAGATTGAATATCGTAATATCAAGATGGTTTAAGCTGGCTTGTGGAAAAAATAAAAATAAAAAATGAGGAGATTTTTTTTTTTTGGGGTCAATCACTGAACTTCGCAAGCAAGCAGTGGTGAAGTTATAGATGCATGCGCAGTAATCATCAGCTATCAAGCAGCAATGTGATTGAAACCAGAAAGACACATATTCAAAGGAATGGTATGGGAGAGGTGTACTGTACTGTAGATAAGATAAGAAGTTGAAATACTGCAGTGCAGTAAATGATCCTGTGTGTGTGCGGGGGCGAGCGAGAGGAGAGCGCTGTATATGCCGAAATGTGATACTGTTACAGTACTGTACACGCCTATGCGTTTCAACAATTTTCAAATGAGACATACAGCACTGCACATGCATGTATAAATATGCAACTTTACAATTACTGCACGCGCACACGTAGACTGTGTACTGATGTAGGTTGAACTGCTAAAGTATTAGACTTTGAAGACAACAGATCGCGAACGCCCCCTGAGTTTTTAGACGTTATTGCAGTATTGCAGACAGCGCTAATAAAATGCTAATATTACGAGCGCTAAAATACCGCAATACACTCTGGAAAAAAAAAACATACTGCATCTGCCCGCGGTTATCAGAGTTGTGTCGCTACGGCCACACTAGGGTAAAGGCGGCCACCACTGTAGTAACAAAACATATTATGCTAGTCAAAGATTCAGACCTAAGTTTGCATAGTCTTAGGGCCAGATCCACAGCCACTTACGTTAACATTACGTTAAGCTTTACCAAATATCTTCAAAGGTCAATAATGTAAAAGACTGTTGTATTAACTATAATGACCGTTAGTGATAAAAGGGGTGTTCCGCTAACAACACATATTCGCTAAAGTCTATTAAAGTTAACGCAGGGACATACAGTAACATTATGTTAGTTACTGTAGGTCATACCTTGACTTGACATTATATCCAGAACCTTAAATAAGGATTTTTACAGTCTCGATTGGTATAACACCACAGTTAGGAATAATTTACAGTAACTAGCATACTGTAGCTTTATTAACAACATTATTTTTCACTTTTTTTTAAAACTTTAATTAAACACTTCCTTAAGGATCTGGCTGGAAGTAAGGCTAGGGCAGTGGTTCCCAAACTTTTTCGGTTCAAGGCTCCCTAAGGTGATCAGGATGTTTCCACGTCGCCCAAAGTTAAAACAAAATTGTATATACAGTTGGAGTGCGCAGTTGGTATGTCTCTCACACAGACTCTCACTCTCTCAAACACGCTCACGCAGACTTTCAATCACGCAGACTCTCGCTCACGCAGACTCTCGCTCACGCGAATTCTCACTCACGCAGACTCTCGCTCACGCAGACTCACGCTCATGCAGACACGCTCTCGCAGACTCACACTCTCTCTCTCACACTCTCTCTATCTCAAACTCTCTCTCTCAAACTCTCTCTCTCACACTCTCTCTCACACACTCTCTCTCTCACACTCTCTCTCACACACACTCTCTCTCTCACACTCTCTCTCTCACACTCTCTCTCAAACTCTCTCTCACACTCTCTCTCTCTCACACTCTCTCTCTCACACTCTCTCTCACACTCTCTCTCACACTCTCTTTCACAATCTCTCTCACACTCTCACACTCTCTCACTCTCTCACACTCTCTCTCTCTCATACACTCTCTCTCTCCCACTCTCTCTCTCTCACACACTCTCTCTCACACACTCTGTCTCTCACACACACTCTCTCTCTCTCACACACTTTCTCTCTCTCACACTCTCTCACTCTCTCACACTCTCTCACTCTCTCACACACTCTCTCACTCTCACACTCTCTCTCACACACTCTCTCTCACACTCTCTCTCTCTCACACTCTCTCTCTCACACTCTCTCTCTCACACTCTCTCTCTCACACACTCTCTCTCTCACACACTCTCTCTCACACACTCTCTCTCACACTCTCTCTCTCTCACACTCTCTCTCTCACACTCTCTCTCTCACACTCTCTCTCTCACACACTCTCTCTCTCACACACTCTCTCTCACACACTCTATCTCTCTCTCTCACACTCTCTCTCTCACACTCTCTCTCACACTCTCTCTCTCTCATATACTCTCTCTCACACAATCTCTCTCTCTCACACTCTCTCTCTCACACACTCACTCACACTCTCTCTCACACTCTCTTTCTCACACACTCTCTCCCTCACACACTCTCTCCCTCACACACTCTCTCTCTCACACTCTCTCTCTCACTCTTTCTCTCTCTCTCTCTCACACTCTCACACTCTCACACTCACACACGCTCTCTCTCACACATGCTCTCTCTCTCTCACACTCTCTCTCAACACTCTCTCCCTCACACACTCTCTCTCAACACTCTCTCCCTCACACACTCTCTCTCAACACTCTCTCCCTCACACACTCTCTCTCTCACCTCTCTCACTCTCACCCTCACTCTCTCACACTCTCAGACACTCTCACAGTCTCTCACTCTCTCTCTCTCACCCTCTCTCTCTCACTCTCACTCTCATTCTCTCTCTCACTCTCCCTCTCTCTCTCACTCTCTCTCACACTCTCTCTTTCACACTTTCTCACACTCTCACACTCTCTCACATGCTCTCTCACACAATCTCTCTCACACACTCTCTCTCTCTCACACACTCTCTCACACACTCTCTCACACTCTCTCTCTCACACTCACTCTCTCTCATACTCTCTCTCTCACACTCTCTCTCACACTCTCTCTCACACACTCTCTCTCTCCCACTCTCTCTCTCACAATCTCTCTCTCTCACACTCTCACACTCTCTCACACTCTCACACTCTCTCATACTCTCACACTTTCTCACACTCTCACTCTCACACTCTCTCACACTCGCTCTCTCTCTCTCTCTCTCTCTCTCTCTCTCTCTCTCTCTCTCACTGTCTCTCTCACACTCTCACACTCTCTCTCTCACACTCTCTTTCACACTCTCTCCCACTCTCTCTCTCTCACACACTCTCTCTCACACACTCTGTCTCTCACACACACTCTCTCTCTCGCACACTTTCTCTCTCTCACACTCTCTTACTCTCTCACACTCTCTCACTCTCTCACACACTCTCTCTCTCACACTCTCTCTCTCTCACACTCTCTCTCTCACACTCTCTCTCTCTCACACTCTCTCTCTCACACACTCTCTCTCTCACACACTCTCTCTCTCACACACTCTCTCTCACACACTCTATCTCTCTCTCACACTCTCTCTCTCACACTCTCTCTCTCACACTCTCTCTCTCATACACTCTCTCTCACACTCTCTCTCTCTCACACTCTCTCACACTCTCTCTCACACTATCTCTCTCTCAACACTCTCTCTCTCACACACTCTCTCCCTCACACACTCTCTCCCTCACACACTCTCTCTCTCTCTCTCACACTCTCTCTCTCTCTCTCACTCTTTCTCTCTCTCTCTCTCACACTCTCTCACACTCTCACACTTTCACACTCTCACACACGCTCTCTCTCTCACACATGCTCTCTCTCTCACACTCTCTCTCAACACTCTCTCCCTCACACACTCTCTCTCAACACTCTCTCCCTCACACACTCTCTCTCTCACTCTCACCCTCACTCTCTCCCTCACGCACTCTCTC